>NC_031502.1:5888177-6025074 GCF_000237925.1 Schistosoma mansoni | reverse complement strand
GGACGAAACGACCGTCCAGTGTTTCCAGGTTTTCCATGGTGGTCTAGCTTCAATTGACTCATGCTTTCTACTATGAAAAATACTAAATCTCCACAAAACCCCTTCTGATAATTAATATAATCATATGCTCACTAGTGACTTCGATAAGTATGTCTAGGAGCTCTAGTGAGAAGCAGTGACCAGTGGAGTTCAAAACCACGTCTGTTGTGAGATAGGAACTCACTGAAGACAATTGGTGAATGGTTGCTCAACTTCGTGGATCAGTTGAAGTTAGACATTAACACCGTTGGATGCCAGCTCAGTGGTCTATCGGTTAAGGGCTTCGGCTTGAGACTGGTAGGTCCTGAGTTCGAGTCTCGCTCGCGAGAGCGGGTTCGTGGATGTGCACTGCTGAGGAGTCCCATAATAGGACGAAACGACCGTCCAGTGTTTCCAGGTTTTCCATGGTGGTCTAGCTTCAATTGACTCATGCATTCTACTATTATTAAGTAATTGCTTTCTGAAAGTGTTCGTTTGAATTGCATCTATAAATTGGACCACTTTTCTATTCATCACTGAATATACTTCATTAAATAACTAATATATATTCTATCAATGTCTAATCAATACTAATAGGAGCGCAAGTTAATCGGATAGTATATTTGAAATGTGTAATACAGAATGAATATCAAAAGAATTAACTTAGTGATGGATTTGAAATTTGTCCATGTGAACAGGTCTAAAACAATCGACTTTATTCGAATGGTAAAAACTACATTCTGATCATCACAATAATTAATAAACTTTATATAAAAGCTGACAGTCATCCTTCAAACACTACGAATTTTAGACTACGTTTCGATATATTTATATAAATGATCATTATTAAAGATTAATATAAAAGTCTTCAACATATAATGCATTTTTAGAGGAACACAGAAGGAAATTAGATGGTGATCGAAATGGACTCCATTGATCTTTTCGTAATCCTTTGATCTGACTGACTTGGTCCTATAATGACGTCGGCGTAACACATAACACAGTTATTGACTTTATTCGCGTTAGTGAATAAAATAAGTTAAGTGTATCAACGAATTTTCCACACGTTTATCTCACATACTCGTTGATCCGTACAGACAACCAGAGAAACAAAGCGGAGAAGCAAATCGGAGAAGACAAGCATGCTGATTCAATTTGACTAAGCGTGACTCAATATTTATAGCTAGACGAAAATAAGCTAAAGACATGCAATGAATAGGGCAAGCAACGGACACACACTTATACAAAGACAGTCATGGTTGTAAGCGAATAGTTGACAAGGTCAAAATTTGACTCAAGAAACATACATACCCCAATCTGTTAGAAAGATAGAATAACCCATATGAGCTTGACATAGGACTAGACACTGCGTTCTCTGTTTTTGTTAAAAACAATGTATCAAACAAGTAGTCATCTTGAAAACTTTAATAAAGTGCTACTGCAACGATTCATGTCAAAATAACATTATTCTCCTTAGTGCTAAAGTTGTGAAAATAGCTTATTGAGATTAGTCCATTCGCATTAATTTTGTCAGTTTAACTAAACAAGATGAACTAAATCTCATATTTATAACTTCATTAGTGTTCATATAATAATAATAATAGGTTTATTCATTACTGTAAGTTTGTGTGCAGTACAGAATTCCCATTACAATTAGTGCAATATTACAACAAATACCTGTTTAATACATACACATCAAAGGTGCCACAATTACATTTTATATGTCTTCCGTTTTATCAATGGATAGATGAAAAGAAAAATATACCACCAAGTTCAGTGTTTCCAGTATTTAGTATCGTCATAAAACGTGACTTTAATAATAATAGCACATATGTACACATAATGTTAGTACTTATCATTAGTGACTTCAATAAAATCCGAGAAAAGGTAGATTAGTTGGGATATATAGACAAGAATATAAACATGTATGAGACATTTTGTAATGACATATATTCAACCTAACAATAAATATGAATTACATCTACAGATTGAACCTGTGTTAACTGTGTTACTTTCTGTATTAGAGATTGTCCTACGAATATATATACAGCTTTAACTTTTATCACATGACATTAGCATGACCTGATTTGTTTCCATTGTACCATATATTTATTTATTCACTGAAGGAATAAAACACATAAAATTCATTTGATATTGTTTGTTTGAATCTTTTCATTGATGTTGATGACTGTAATTGATAAGTCTCTTATTGGAGTCTGTGCATACTGTGCATATTGCCTTGATATGACCTTAATTTACAAGCATTATAAACATTACAAGGAAGTGGCTATCACGATATAGTTGCTCAGTGGATAACGCGATGACGTTTGAAGAGAAAGGTACTGGGTTGGAGTCCCACAGTGGACATCAACTCTGAGATGCAGGTACATCCAGCTGACGAGTACCAAATAGGACGAAACGCTCATCCTGGATTCCATTGCTAACTACTATCCATCTTTGTTTAAAATACATAAAGTTCTAGAACTTTAGAAATTAAATGTTTGACAGTTTAAGATGTTACAAATATATTACCATATTATAATTATGCATAACAACAAGACTTCAAACGATTTATTTTTTTCATTATGTTCCCTCATAAATTTAAAGATTTCAATAAATTTACTTATAAAAACAGAAAAGGAAGCACACAAGAAGAAAATCACTTTAAAGATTCAAAATTATGATACAGAACAAATAAGAGATTCAACTATGCACAAGTTGTATCACGCATAGAATTTTCTGTTTTAAGCTACTACTATTCCGTTTTCCAATATTGTTTGTTTTGATTGATGAAAAAGATTTATGGAAATCTTATTTCAACTTAGAAGGATGTATACCTTATAAGGTTTTTGTGAGAATCCATTTATAATTAATATTTTAATCTAGTATCTACAGATAATTATGACAACTTGATTGTTTTATTTCTTATCAGATATTACATTTATTATTACTGTTAATGGCTCTATTCAATATTATATCTTTGGTACAATATAGAATTCTAAGCACAAAGTATTCCAAAAAGTTTCCGTTTCTTAATTCTTGGTTGATTCTGACGATAAATATTGAGTGGTCCCAAGTTAGATGTTAACAGTTCAGGAATTGACATCTGAACAATATTCATTCTTTGCAATGCATATTGCCAGCCATGACGATGTCTCCAATTGTAAATTTTTGTAACTTAAACAGCGAAAGGTCGTAAATTTTTCATAGGCGCGCCTGAATGGGTTTTGCGAATAATAGACAACGATGTGTTGAGACAAAGAAATACAGATAACTTGTTGAAATATATAGATGGAGAGGACCGGTAGCTCAGTTATTCAAGTAGGCATTTAGTATATTCTCAGACAACTTAAAACTAGTGATGATAACTATAAAAACGTTTCTGCCTAATATTTTACTGTGTTAAAGCTAATATAGTTATATTGATCTCTATAAAGCTCTAAAGATAGTTGAATTTTTTTATTGAGATTATGAACCGATCAATGTTTGACTACAATGCGTCTAGGTTTCCGGTGGTGGTCTAATATTGATCGGTTCATGATCTCAATTAAAATAGTCATCCTGAATTCAATTTTGACTTTTGTCACACTGTCATCTTAAGTTTTATTTATTTCTTCTTACTATAGGAGTATCTATAGTCTAAAATATTTACCAACTATTATTGTGTCAGTCTGAATATTACTACTGTGAACCTAAAATTCTCATTCCGATATGTATAATGTTAACCGATAGTAAACGACAATCGGAATTATCATGTCAAATAATGAATAAAATGAGTTTTATAAAACCAAAGTGTGAAACCATGAGTCGGTGTACTGCGACATTTTTACAATTTGAAAAGTGAAAACATATCAAGTTTGATAACTCCTTGTAAGTCATATGTTTCAACTGCAAATGGAAACTTAATAATTAGGTTTCTTTCGGATACTGAAATCCAATAAGTGGCATACAATTTACACCATCACATAACTTTCATAATTCTATGTTCAAAGGTTTATTTATCATCTTTGAAAGCAAATAACAAGTTTCCTACTTACTGGCTCATAGCTATTATCTTTCGTAGATCATAGGCCGTAACAAAAAGGTAGTAATTACAAATTACCTAGATACCATCGTAAGCAGTTTGAAATCGTGAATTTCATGATTTCATGCCTTACAAATGGGTTTTTGTATAGCTTTATGTTACGAAATCAATTCAAAACAATGTGTTAAACATTTGATGGGATCAGTATCAGACGTAAAACATCATCTAAGTCCCAAATTTGTTGATTTTGAAGGCATTCTACTGATGGGAAGCAGAATAAATATCTTAAAACTGATCGATACTCAACCCGCAGATATAAATTTTTATAACATTGCACGAAGATCTGTATGGTGTGCCTCAATAACAATTTTTTGAATGAACCATATGTTTGTTTGATGATAAGTTCATACATTCGATAAATTTTCTTACACACATACACACACTAATTTTAATAGAAACCATTGATGAGCAGAATATGTTAAAGTTATCATAATTATATCAATTACTTAGCATTGTAAACAACAATTCAAACAATTAACGTGGAATATTTGTGAACGATATAACATATTTGACTGATTCAAATGGTTATATTCTCAGCTGAATACACCTAGTTCTTGCATACTTAGTTCAATGATTCATTTTAGTATGAAAATAATGTGTTCGTAAAAATTATTTAGTTTGATATGATTTTTTCACTACAAACTGGCTTTTCTTCAACCAGGAGACTACTGAACAGTTGTTTTCTTTTGATATAAAAGCTTTCAAGGATCGAACATGCTATCTTCACACACTAAGGTTGATGTCGATTAGTCTACATAACCGGCTTCATCTGTCTAAACATCAGTGTTTGATTTATACTCTCAAAATATAATAAATATAGAAAACTAAACTTGCATTTTTATTCTGATCTGACGTTAACTACGAAATCATTTTAAACGTATACAATAACCTAAAGATTGAAAGAAAATCATTACCAACCCACTTTACTCAAGACCATCGTTTGTCCTACTCCCTTTATACCTTATTTCAAGTATATAAAAAAGGCATTTTTATACCTCAAAATTTTGCAATTCTTATTCATAGATTACTTTTACGAACAATTTTAATTGAGAAAAAGATTGTGAGAATGTTACGTAAGCGGAAATAGTGTTACAGATACTATGAAACAAAATTGAATTGAAATACTAAACATGTCCACTTATTTAGGAAAAAGGCAATAGATAGTTTCATCTATAATTATATAGATAATGGATAATGGTTTAATTACGAAGACTTTTATGAAAAAAATTGATATAGGCGAATATTATCCAGAAATGAAAATAATAGATATATTTGCATCAAATTTCACCTAGAAATTATGCAAGTTCCTTGTGTCTATCGTCCATCTATCTATACATATATATATATATAAGGAATGACGTGATTGCCATATGAATGTCAGGTCACATTTCTTTTGGTTGTAAACATGTGTTTATTATAAATGGAAGACGTCACGCAAGATTTTGTTGAAAGGATTGAATTCAATTTCTATATAAACAGTGAATGAACAGACACAATAAAAATTCAAATCATATTAATAATTCATTTCTATTGAAAGAAAAAAAACCCTTTTCAATGACTGATAAACATTAGATAACATCATCAGTAATTTCTTTTTGGGCTTAAATAAGATGAATCGATTAAACAACAAAAAAAGGACTTCATTTGCCGACGACTTTGTTTAAGTAATGTGTATTACATAGTGTAGTATAATAATCAACAGTCAGCTTATAGTGAATTATTTAGTCACTATGCATAATTTGTCAAAAAGGTGATTTTTTTTTTTAAAAAAAAAAAAAAGAAAAATCATATATGCAATTAACTATTGTTTAAATGCTGTAGTGGGTCCAACTTTTGCATGATGAAATCAAACGTTAATTCACGTCATTGCATTTTTCAACAATCTCATTACATAGTGAAACATAAGTAAAAAGCAAATAGGAATGTAAAAAAAACTGGATTATTTAGGTAAAAGTCACCTTCAGCGTAATAAACTTATATTAGTTCTTTTGAAATAATAGTAAAAGGAAATACACTGTTTATACAATTATAATTTCGGAAGCAGTTAAGTTTTCGTTCTTTTCGTTTGTGGATTTATCAATTTCGGGACCGTTTTCTGATCAGTTACCTAAATTTTTTTCGTTGACAGATTTTTGTCACATGTTCATATCAATGTAATACAATTCATTTGTTTATGCAAATAAATATGGTCCTGTTTTTGATATTTGTTAAAGTGTATGCTAATACGGTATTTCTTAGTTATATATATTACACAATATTGTTAGCACTGTTATCCAACCTACGTTTTGATTCTTTGTTACCAGATCGGTTTTGAATTAACTGGGAAACCATTGACAAGTAAAACCAAAACTCTATGTTTTCATTAGTTATATTTTGAGAAAACAACAAAATCCTTGTTGTCTTTTCCAGTCAACTTTTATTAGTTTGAATTCACAAATAAAGAAGGAGTTGACGTACTAATTTTTAGGTGATTACATGTTCTCTAAGATATTTCAGTTACTTATGAAGCCGTCACTATCATTCTAGGTAGCACCACCAATACATATATCGAAAGGTGTAAACTTCAGTAATCTATCTTATAGTGTTGAAGTGTGTCCAAACGAAACTGCTGTGAAAGTTGGTGACGCATTCACGAGTGAACAATCCAGTTCACAAAAAGCGACCCATAAATGATTCTTTTACTTCGGTTAATAGTCTTTCACATCATCTGAAACATTTTAAGAAAAATACATTTTGTTGATTTCCACGTTTCCATAATCCAAATAACGATTGTTTTATTTGTTCGTGAAATTCTTTTAGTAAAGTCAGCTTATTCTAATATTGAATCTCTGTAATTCATTGCATTGGTCATTACTACAGTTCTTCTACTGTATGTGATAGAATTATTACTGTGTGGTTAATCTTAAGAGTCATAATTCACTATATACATAGCCTAAACAGTTTACTAAAACGCTAATTATTTGAAGAATATTTCGCTCTGTTATAACCTTAAGGTCTGAAAGAGATGTACGACAATCTACGAATGTTTGATACCATAAAAATAGTATTTAAAGAGCCATATACTTTAAATGTAAACAATTTTGTTAGAAAATTAAAGTGTGCCATAGTCTGATTCGTAAAAACGTAATTAACTGTGTTAAGTATATACTTTAAAAAGAAGTTTAGTTGAACAATTCCATGTGAAAATCTAAGTACCCTAGCACAATTCTCAACTTTCATTGAAATCTGAAGCACTATAATGACCTTTATGTTGTAGTTAGAGCCGTTTTGAATCATGTATTCATTGCTTTGATTTCTTGTTAACAAATAAGGTAACTATATGAATAAAGGAAATGAAAATGATTTAGTAAATGGATGTTGGGATAACCCTGCAATTTTCTCGCAAGCGAAATGACAAGCTCATGGGTCATCAAGGAGCATTTCAACCAATCAGCGATTAATTAGAAGTTATGTGAAGTTATGTTACTAAAATAACGAAAATGGAAAAGTCACATATGGAGATCCTGATTGGCTGATTAATGCACTGCTACTATGTTTGGCAGTATTCTAGAATTTTCGGTAAAACTCAAGGACTCTTAAATTACTATAAAATCCCTATATTTTCTGTACATAAAGGAACCCTGTAGTAAAGTGCTTCCTACACACTTTGTGCCTTTTCTCTGGTCTTCAAGTCCGTGTATAGTTCTAGCTCGGGGGTACGGAACTAGCTTAGGGAAGCGAATATAGCGTTCAAGCGGCGAGACGCAACAATAGATACACAATGATCTCTTTTCAGTTTATACACTTTTATTTCGTCCCACAAACTGGTATTTAGTTATTACCAAAACCAACGATACAAGTTCATGATGTAATATGAACCGTTATTCAAGTTAACCGTCCTTGTTGAATGTACAATCGTGCCAGACGTTTCTTACATAAGTTGACGGTCATATAATTTCATTCATTTCATCTTATAAAAGTTATACAGAGAAGTATGATTTAGATGTTCCTTTTAAATATTACTCATATCTAACTTTGGTAAGAAAAGACGCATTGTTTCAAAAATATTGAATATCTGAATACAGAGAATATGAATTGCTGAAAAAAACTTTTCAAAGATCCGTTGGTTTAAATAACAAAATACTACTGACAACGAATAAATTCTACCGTTGAATTAAAAAGAAGATAAAAATATCTCCTTAAATAGTACATTTTATTGGATCACGAAGTTCGTCACTGGATTAAATTAGGTTATTATCGGTTAAAATTTGAGGCTCAATGTTAACATCAACACTGAGATACAAATTCGCTCAGCTGATAAGTGGTAAATAGGATAGAATGAGTATCGTAAATTCCATTGCTAGCTATATATTAAGCATTCACAGGCTACTATAATTCAATCTTTATAATCGAATATGCAACATATTATGTCAACTGAATGGAGTTAAACTGAACAATCTTTTAGGACAATTTTGAATTGAAAATATGTGTCATGATGGAGCAGAAAATAGTCGTTCCATTTCAGTTTACAATACCTAGAGGTGAGTTTGATAAGCAATTCAAAGTAATGATGAATGAGTTACCTAAAAAAATTATCAATAGTTGACACTTCAATCAGTGCAAGTATCATAAAACACAATTTATTGATTTTCATTCCTCTTCATGGCTTCAACTGTTGCCCTGACTATGTATGTTGTTTTCCTGTACCATTAAAGCAAACTGATGTTTGAATCTAGTTGGTATCAATACATATTCAAAATACGTTTTCAAAATTATGATGGACAACCAGGATCAAAATTTTAACCACAGCAGTGCTGAATAAAGTACGGTAAACAATTAAGTATTACTTTAAAAAACGTATTGAAAGTAGGCAAAATTAATTCGGACACCATGAACTAAACTGATTTAACAACGGCATGATAAAAGCCTTCATTTACTTAAGCTGTACAATCGTTTTTATACACATAGTAGACTATAATGAAATACAAAATTGTTATGACAACAACAAAAGTACCAAAAATGTAATCAGAAATCGGTTTATAGAAAACTGAAGTAAAATGTGAAGTATACCCATTTCCGAAGTCGGATTCTACTTGGTAGGAAGATAAACTCAATGCATGTTAAAGATATAGTTGACAAAGAAACCAATTAAATCTGACAAATACTTATAAAAAATAGATTACCTCCTGGGTTGTTAGACAGTAAACTAAAACAAAACGCTAGAATAAAGGAATCATTTACTTATGAAAATCTTTTTCGTGAACATGATATTCAAAGTGAATGCGACTAAAGATATCTTTACAAGCTGATTTTCAAAATCTTTGAGAATCACTTTTTGATTAGCAGAACTATGGATCGCACTTTCTCGTATTTATGGAGGATAAATTACTTCTTTGGACCACCTTAATAATATAGGATGTTCTATTGGCCACACAAAGCATGATCTTTCCAAGCGGAAAAAAACTTTTCAAAAGATGACTGCTGATCGATTAACAGTTCTATTGGTGAAAATCATATCGATTTTGGTTATCCGTTCGCGTCAGTTTTCATTTCACATTATTCAAAAAGTCAGTACTACTGGTTCGAAAAGAACTTGAATAAAAAGTTTGTGCGTATCGGCTATTTTGTCAGTCCATCAATTCAAACTTAATCTCTGTGTTTTCAAACAGTGTGTACAATTTTGTATTTTACCATAATTCTTGAGACGTGTTCACCCCTTCTTTATCTACCTTCGTTCGTCACATGGACAATTCCTCATCTTTTGTCACTATGTATTACCTACATTACCTACTTTATGGATAAATTTCGATACCGTTATTATTAACGTAACCATTTTCTATTTTTATCAAACTCTGTGTGTAAAAATTACTATAAATAAGATCAGAGAACTTTGGTAAATGACATCATCAATATGAGTATTTTCTCCACTGAATCGTATTTATTGTGGTTGATGACGCAATGGATTTTTCTCGATGTTATAAGTTTAGACTTGATATGTTATAGTTTCCATTAAGTGATATACGCACATGCATCATCGTTCACCAGTTAAAATAATTATGTACGTCGATTAAAGCAAACATTTAACTAAATTCTTATTGGATGTTATGTTTGCTAAGTATAAAATTAGGCCTGGACAAATGAAGTTTGCAATGTATAGCTGAGATTAGCAAGGAAGTCAAGTTAGAAAACTAATGAAAACCAATAAACATAGAACAGTTATTTCGGTTTTAATATGGGACTCCTCAACAGTATACATCTACTGGGATTTGAAACTGGATGAGGAAAGCTGTACAGTTTTTTCTTCATTTCACTATTCTTGAATCCAATAACGTTCAACTGTTTTGACAAACCCCTAGGTTGAAGATTATCATCTGCTCAATAGTAACAAATATTGTGCAAAAATTACCACAGTTCTTAGAACAGAATCGTGTCCAGTAAGCTTTAACCGTGTCCGATGTGAGGTAGGTTACACAATTCACGAATAGGATGAAGTTGGACACACAGATGATTTGATGATGGCTCACTAGTGTAAAGGCAAGCGCTCATCGCAAGACTCAAAGGTTCTGTGTCCGATGTCTGATAGTGGATTCTGTGATGGAACTGTTATCATGTGCTTCCTTATTCCCGGTGGTCGGTTAGGTTATGTTTTGGTCAGTTTTCGTAAAATGGTTAGGATTTATCCAAAAACATCTCTGTAGAGTTTGTGCACATTCATTTATTGTGGAGAAGAAAAATACTTTATATCATAATAAAAAAAATTGTAAGACTAAAAATTTCAAATCCTATACTTTATTGATTATTTCACTACCAGATGTCTAAGTTATTCAAAACAGCAGTCATTTTCCATCAGAATGTGCAGGAAATATGTGTTAACTAAAATCTCTTGCTAGGATGCATGATTTTTTCTGAGTTGATCTGTGTTAAAGTAGTTTAACTTAAACTATATTAGAGCAGTTTTAAGGCCCAAAGTAGTACACAATGTATTTACAGTTAATCTTTGTGTTATAAAGAATATAGTTCAACTATGACATTGAAGACCAAGCAGTAAGGCTTGAAAAATATGGTCTTAGCATGTGAAACTTGCAGTGGTTATCAATGCATTGCATCACAATTAATCTATTAATAATGGTTACATTTTAAAATCAATATTGTCAAAACACGAAAATATCATATTAATCATAATCTGCAGAAACTAGTTAGTGATAGTAAATGGCTGTTTTCTCACAGTATAATGTTGCTTCACAGCGTTCATCAGCAACCTTAACCACAATCGAATCGAATGCCTTCACGTTTCGCAATGCATGTTTAACTTTCAAACAATCGAATTGGCGTCCAGTGGTATACATATCTAACTTTAATCAGTTCACGATATCGAGCAACCATCTTCCCACGACGTCAGTGTTTATCTGCCTTACACTCTACATAATTAAACTCTACTAATTATAGCTTTTTATAGTCATTTATTAAAATATTTACCACTGGGTATTGTCTTTTATTTCATTATTTATCGCGATGCCACATTTTATCCACTTTCATGGATTAGTTGCAATCAAACAAACACTAATGAATGAAAGTTTACTTATTCTGGTTCACACCCGAAATGAGTTTTGCTGACATTTTGATTTGTAACGGAATAATACAATGTTTTAGGCTTAAGTAAAATCTTTAAGTAAAAACATTATCAGTGGGTATTATACGTAACACATGATAATCAGTGATAATTAGGTAACTTTCGACTACGCTATTGAAAATCAGTCCTACGGATTTCAACATGATATATCATTGAAATTAGCTCTGTCCTCGTTCGAACTTAATGGGTAACTTCACAAATTATATCTTACCATCATTTATAGGAAGCTCAGTGAGTAAATTTCTATGCTTACATGATTTTAATGTCCATTCATCTGATGATAATCCAGTATAAATAGTCCGTGACGATAATTGCAAGATGACACAAAAACAACATTAGACAGATAAAAAACAAGGTAGATGATGAAGCATCAGAAAAAAGCACACATACACATAGATATATGCTAGTGTCTCTTGATGACGATGATAATTTAAAAGAGCGAATAAATAGTTATAAACAGAGATGGATAGTGGCTAGCAGTCGAATCCAGAACGTGCGTTTCGTCAACAGGGTGTACCTGTATGTCAGAGTTGGTGTTCACTTCATCATACATCACTGTTTATTATCCAGATGACTTAGGGAATATCCTAGTAATACTTACCGGATATACTTTTCCCAATAACAGACTAATAAATTGCAGTCATAAACATCAATGAGAAGATTCAAACAACCAATACAAAAATCAATTAAAGAAATAGTTTTTGTTTTTGGTTTATATTTTCCAATTTTCTTAAATTACTCAGCTTCCATTAACTTCCATTATTGCGTGATAATTATAATTTTCCTTAGAAATTAATAATATGACTATTACACATAGAATTATATACACAATTTTAATTAACTCGGTCATCAATATTATTACCAACATGAGAATAATTATTTTTATAATTTTATATAGTTGAAATCATGAGTCAATTAAAGTTAGACCACCATGGAAAACCTGAAAGCATTGGATGGCCGTTTCGTCCCATTGTGGGACTCCTCAGCAGTGCGCACACATGATCCCGCCTCGCGAGACTCAAACCCAGGATCTATCAGTCTCGTGCGCGATCACTTAACCTCTAAACAACCGAGCCGGTATCCAATGGTGTTAATGTCTAGCTGCCGAGGAGTCCTACAAAAGGACGAAACGGCCGTCCAGTGCTTCCAGGTTTTCCATGGCGGTCTAGCTTCAATTGACTAATGATCTCAACTATATAATACTACTAACATCTCGACATAACCTCCTTCTGATATTCTTTTTATAATTATTATTAAATTTTATCCATCGCCTTTATAATCTCTAGTCATGTCTCATGATGAGTTCTTAAAAAGACTAATAGTGACCAGTGGAGAGGGAAGCAGAGAAAGACAAAGTTAATGTTGATTAATATTTAAAGTCAATAATAAAACTTGAAAAAGTCAATAAAACATATTAGAGGATAATGAATTTGACTGAAAAATAAATTTCTAACGTGATTTATGCTATGGGGTTAAGTAAGTGCTTCATGAAATATAAAATGGTTATATATACATATGTATATGAACATATGTCCTATTGTTTGTATACATATTGATCAACCCCTACTTACTGGGTTTTACTTTATTTATATCACAGGTAGAAGTATGAATAAATCAGCATCTCTTTTTTTACCCTACTGTTAATCTGTTTTAGGTCATAAAAACTATGAAATAGATGTGATAGAACATACAAAAAGGAAAAAGTAAATCAGATTAAAGATTTATTGCTAATGATCACTTGAATTCTTATTGATGTGACATTTTTTCTGGAAAAATAAAATTGAGATAATTGGTTTATTTTGAAATGACCATTTTTGAAATATTGAGAGGAAAACAACAACACACTTTAGAATTAGAAGGGAGTTTTGTGGGGATTTTAGTTATTTTATATAGTTGAGTTCGAACCTCGCGAGGCGGGATCGTGGATGCGCACTGCTGAGGAGTCCCACAATAGAACGAAACAGCCGTCCAATGCTTCCAGGTTTTCCATAGTGGTCTAGCTTCAATTGACTCATGATTTCAACTATATAAAATTATAAAAAATAATTATTCTCATGTTGGTAATAATATTGATGACCGAGTTAATTAAAATTGTGTATATAATTCTATGTGTAATGGTCACATTAATAATTACACTTTAGAATGTTTATTGAGACAGATATACTTAAGAATCATTTAAAAATATTTGGAAGATTGAGTCATTGTCAATGGCTGATGTTAGTTGACTTAGGATTCTAGAGGAAGTTTTCATGCAATTCGATCTTGTCAGGAGATTTTTGCTATAAACTTGAATTAACTGGAATCATTCAGTGGATTTGAACTCATGTTATTAAGCCATCAATTTTAAGACGCTACCATTGATCCATTCTGTCAGCAACATAACTCACATAGGAATGAAGTGTCTCTGAATAAGTAATCACTGAGTAGTAACCAAAGTCAGATTTTTTGACTACCATGATGCTGATTTAATACTATTGATCATGGAATGATCTAAGTTAAAAAGAGATTTGAATACCGGACAGCTGGTTAGTTACTAAATCGACTGAAGTTAAAATGTAAACCATTAGATTTCGGCTCCATGGCTTTTAGACCCACACAATCTCGATCACCAACACCCCTGAGAAGTTTCATCTAAGGATACGACTTTTGTTCAGTGCATCCTCATTTTCAATGTCTGATTAATATCAATCTATGGTTTTAACTACAACAAATTTCAAGTATATCTTTTACATTGCATTAATTCATCATCACCTTGATTAATTATTCACGGTTTATAATGACTTGGAGAAATAAATCAGTTGCAGTTAGATTCAGAAAATTATGGTACACGTAAACTGTCACATTTACTATTTCCATATATTTGCCCCTTTAGTAGTAACCACTTAAATAATAAAAAAATAAATTGATTGCAGTAAACTAGTAATTTTCCCTGTTTCAAGAACTATAGTAAAATGGAATCAAGAACATACCTCACCGAAAACTTTCAGTTATCGTCAAATGACCCAGAAAAAATTAAAGTCTGCTTTCAGTCAACCAGAATGCCAGTGAAGTAAATGAAATTTAAATTGTCCGAATCAGAACTTAGATTTAGGAATTTTAGTAAAAAGTCTGGATTAGAATTCGGGTTTAGAACTCATATTTATGTTTGAGAATGAAGATACGAATATTTATGCTTCGCAATTATATTCCCACATAGTTATACAGTTAGGTTTTTGATTTAAAACCTCGAAAAATGTGTTACTTTGGAAATTTGTTTTCTCACGTTAGTGTGATTCATTTTCCGCGATTTGTTCACTTTCGTCATCATTCTAAGAGGTACACAAGTTCCCCTCCATCCGTTTTTTATCAGGCTTAGCAATTTTAAAAATCTCTAAGTTACAAATCATTAGAACTCACTTATTACTTACCTCATAATAAAATACATGCTATCTATCACCATGCTTTGAGTTTAGCACAAGAATTAATTAGCCGCTGTCACTTGTCTAATCGGCATGTCTGTAAGTTATACATTTATCATAGGTCTAAACAAATTCTATGTACTATGAAAAATTCCGTAGCACATTACCGCTGTAACAAAAAGTGTATATTGAAGTCTGCAATATCAACAAGATTGGTTATATTCAATAGGATTTGCATCTAATTTCTTACATTATTTTAAAAAAATATAACAATGAACGTTTTGTGGTTTGAAATTAAGAAGCAATACCTAAACATCTGTAACTGACAGTCATCAGTTAACCCTTTTATTACCAAATTATATGGTTGTATTGATAGAGAAAAATTATTTCCTCTAATCAATAACACTTTTAAATTATAAAAGGAAAGAACTGTTACTCATAGAGTATGTTAAGGTAATTTTCTAGGGTCCAGGTAATTAGGCTAAAAATGCCTTTATAGATTTACGTTAATTAAGTAAAATATTTTAATCAATTGTAATAAGCGAACATAGTAGTGTTTTTTGTTTTGGAATTAAATAGTAGAAGTGTTCAAGGTAAAGGTTTCAGAATTTGATGAAACTGAATTTGTATTCTATAAATGTTCTCTCATCTGACATATTTGATTACTTGGCAATAAAAAACTATTTAATCCTGTATGCAGGTACATCCGATTGATGAGTCCCAAATAAGAGGAAACGCGCGTCCTAGAATCCATTGATAGCCACTATCCATCTTTGCTTATAATGCTTGTGAATTAAGTCTATATCGAGGCAATCCGCATAGGATTCACATATATCAATAAGAGACTGATCAATTGCAGTGCTAAACATCAATGGGTAGATTCAAGTAAACAATACCAAGTGAATTTATATTTCATTTGTTTCATTGAAGATTTAAAGCATATAGAATGTAGTCTGTAAATTTTTAACGACTGGATTGTTAAGTATATGATTCACAGAGGTTTTGTCCCGGAGGGTAATGAATTACAATTTAATTTAGAATAATCAAAGTTGGAGATGTTTATCTTGAAAGTGAAACTCTGCGACAACTTGAATGTTTTCTTTCGGAAATCATAATTTTGAATAGAGTAATAGGGAAACTAAGATGATCAAAAATGTGTGTTATATCAGTAGAGTACATTTCTAACAATCCGATCTCACATACTTTTACTTGTTAAGAACATTTATAGATAAAAATTAAAAGATCAATTAGACAAATGGAGAGTAATAGGAGACATCGATAATGAAGAAAATAATATGAAAAACAAAAAATTGAAATCGATTAATATTACCAGGATAGGTTTAGAGTGAGAGTAAAATAGTTTTGGATACATAAATGGAGTTTAAATTTTCATATGACCAAGGCTTAAATGAACCTTAGTATGAGCCCTTTAACGCTTGTGATGCACCACAAAAGCTGTGTTGAGATCAATCTTATGGCCTGTTTAAACTAAATTTTTGGCAATTCAGGATGATGTATGTTTATCATTAACTCTTATTGAGTCATTTGTTTCTATTTGCTTTAGCGACCATTTGGGGAAATGTTCATACAGCGTAATTTGGAGATACGATTACTCCTCCCTATGTATGTGTGGCCACATATTCAAATTGATAAACACAGTGGGATGTGATGCAATAGCTTTCATGTCTCTTAAATTTTAGTGAAGCATGGACCTTGCTTCGTTGATAACTGATTTAAGCTTTTGTTTCAATAAAAGGCTATTTGACTTACCTCTGAACGTAAGGTGATGTAGATACATTTTTTGGTATAGTAGGTCACATTACACTATGACCTTTCCATCGACTTATGAATCTTAAAGGATAATCATTTCCCATTACTGTTTTGTCCCATAACCTTACTTTGTCATCAGTAGCGTCGTTTGTACGACTCCGATCAATCTTGTTAAATAGACCTCTTATAGAACACAGTTTGTATTAAACTGGGCAATAACTACTACAACTGAGACACCGGGCTTTCCAAGTTGGCTTTCTAAAAATGGGTCGTTTGAATGAACCATCTCTTTTACCTATATGTATGTCTATGAAAGGAAGCTGGTCGTTCTTCTCCTCACATGCAAGGCTCATATGGTTCTCAAGAGTGTCAAATTTATTCAATAAACAATTCGTATTCTCAATTTTTTTCACAGATAACCAAGACGCCATGCACATATCTCTTAGAAGTTTATAATTTGAAGCTACGTTTGGGATTCATGCTTAATTTTTTATACATTATTCATATCCAGATTGTAAACAAAGTTTTATGAAATGTAGGACGAAGAATTACATATTTCGTATATGCTAATGTTATAATCATTTCATTGTCAATATAGTGGTCGAATTATAAAGCACTGACTAAGAGACTGCTAAATTCAAATTTCAAACTTTAGTGGTGAGAAGTTTACAATTAAGATAAAACATCCATTCAATCCTTCCCAGTGTTTGAGCAGTTTTTAGCTGTAATCAAATGCCAACAAAAGTGCTCGTCAAACTATTAGAAGTTAGTAAAGTTTGTTATTTATTTCCGGTGTCTCATAAAATATTAATTTATAAGGGATCAATTATTTTATAACAGAGTTACTAAATTCGAAAATGATAAATGACCATTATAGATTGATTTTAACTACTCACTGGCATCTTCTCACATTTAGTTTGATGTACCATTAAGATACTCAAAGTATAATTTGTGTGAAAGAATATTTATTTAGACTATTTCCTCGTTATCATTTTACCCTTATGCATAGTTCTCATGATTTAGTATAAAATCGGTTGAAGAAATAAATCAGATCAGATCAATTTAACGATAGATCTCAATGTTTTCCTTACAATTTTCAAAACTATCTGCTGAACTCCGTTGAACTAATCAAATGACTCTTACACCAGAAGTGATATGAATACACCTAAATAAATCTAACGAAAGTGTTGGGGTGATTCACAAAACTTCTCACAAAAGACAAGAAAGGCTTAGGAAACACTAAAAAACATTTTATCCAATTAGCGTTCACTAGACGTTTTGCCAGAAACGTCACTAAAGTAAAAGTCACATGTAGAGTTTTTGATTGTCTGATTACTATACTGCTACTAAGTTTAGTAGCATTAAAGAATTTTCGGGAAAACCCAAGGACTTCTAAAACACTATAAAAACCCTATATTTTCTATACATGAATGAACCTTTGGAGTAAAGTGCTTCTCGCATATTTTGCATCTTTTCTCTAGTGTTCAAGTTGCTGTGCAGTTTTAGCTTGAGGGTTACGAGAATAGCTTAGGAACCGACTACAGTGTTCACTTGTCAAGACTGATCAGAAAGTTTACGCAACCGATTAATGTACCAGAGCCGTTTGCTTAGTTCCGCATACGTTTTTCAAGATTTATCATTTTTGTTCAATTTTTAATTCTAATTTCACTGTAAATAATTTTTCTTAATAATCTGATTATCTAATGTTGGTTTGCGACTGGTTTATTATTCGCTTATTTTCAAATTTATTATTATCACTAAGCACTCATGTTCAATTGCTTAGCTACAAATTTTCACAGTTTCTATTCTCGCTCTTATGTAAGAAATTGACTGAGTAATTGTATTCTATCAGAATGGGGATTTATGGAAACTGTATTGTGGTGTATGCTACTTATTTCTTTCGACATAAATAGTGCGTAACACCAACCAGAAGTTGAATGCATGGCAGCAGAAGGTTAAGAAGATGAAATTGAACAAAACAGAAAGGGAAATAAAAAGAAACTGTGTTCTGAAAGAATCATACAGAATGTGAAGGACAATTGATGGAAGATTTGTAAATGAAGTATTTAATGTATGATTCTCATATTTTATGGAGATATTCTACAATTTAGTATGAAGTAATAAATTCGTTGTTCATTCATTACAATAGTGATCTTAATAGTTGAATTCATGAGTCGATACTGGGACGAAACGGCCGTCCAATGCTTTCAGGTTATGAATGGTAGTCTAGCTTAGATCAACTCATGAATTAGACTATTAAAATTTTGTTCTAGTTTAGCAACTGTTGAGTTTCGAAATAATTTTTGGAAAGAATATTTTAGTTTACTGTTAAAACTGATCCAACACGATTAAATTGGTATCGATTTCATATATAATTTAAAGACCTGCATGATGTAAAGCTATTATGAGGAACCAGTTGAAAAGAAACATTTCCTTACTTTATTCCTATTTAGTTAGACGTGAATTATTTTTTTAAAAACGTCATTGTCACACGTCAGTGGTCCATTAATCTTATAGTCTCAGTAGTTTACAGTTACACTTTTTAACAAAATTAAAAAGTTAAATAAGATGCTGGTTGAAGGTAGTCAATAGGAAACCCTAGACCTAGGTTTCGTTCTATCTGGCACTCGTCAGTAAGATGCACACAGTGTCGAGTCACCTAGACAAGTGGCCACATTGTGACTTGGACGATAGGATTCGATCTGCACTAAGAAGAACCTGACACATATGACATTGATGACCACTCAGTGATCAATTAATTTTAAAACGTTAAATGTTTATTGGCGATTTACTAATTTAGTTCCCAAACACTGAACATTAGATTAATGTTTTTTTTGTTTAAAGTGTTTAAAGGACAAAAAATAATTATCTTGATTATATCTTATTGACATATGAATTTGAAAGGAATAACAGAAAATGTCCAATTGTTAAATAGAGGTTAACATTGAAGTGTTATCAGATAAACAATAATGTTGACCTTTCTCTTAATTTTCAAAGTGTATAAAACAATATACTACATCAAATGAAATAAATTAAAATTGTACTTTTATATACATAAAATAGTTCAGTGTTAGATTGATATCATACTGGCTAATGATATGTAGAGAAACTACATATTGATTAGGTAATTACAATGAAACAATTAAAGTAAAAATATGTCAATGCAGACAGTTTACTTCTTCATTCAAATCATTGTATCTATAGTGTATGCTTACGTTAAACAAAAGTGATAGATTATTTGAAATGTAACTAAGACCTTCTATCATTTCTCTAATATCATATAGTTGGGATCATGAGTCAATTGAAGCTAGACCATCATGGAAAACCTGAAAGCACTAGAAGGCTGTTTCGTCCTATTGTGAGACCCCTCAGCAGTGCGCATCCACGATCCCACCTCGCCAGATTCGAACCCAAGACCTACCAGTCTCGCGCCAGAGCACATAACCGATAGACCACTGAGCCGGCATCCGGCGGTATTAATGTCTAACTTCAACCGATCCAAGAAGTTGAGCAACAGTCCACCATTGTCTTCAGTGAGTTCCTATCTCACAACAGACGTGGTTGAAACCGTAAGTATTGATTTTTATACAAGATGGTGAGATTAGACAAAACATTAATGAAAAATAATCTAACTCTTGAAGGATTACAGCATAAACAGGATTTTCAAATGTCTTGTACAGGTTATTTCATTAGAAGACATCATTGTTTTAAGGCATTTAAACTTACACTTATAACAGTACGTTAATGAATTCCAGATATACATTTTTATACTGAAAACATCTGCTGAATAATAATCTTATTTTAATGCATCACCAATAAGTTTTCACTATTGTCATCAATAAAAAGATGCTAAAATCAAACAGTGAAACACTGCAGGTTAGTACTAAAGTTTCACTTCACTGTAAATATGTAACATTTAAACTATAAAGAGTTTTAAGGCAACACAGAATTAAACCAATTGATAACAAATGAACACACACATCATATGCTCACTAGTGACTGATTTGAAGAGTTCTAGTGAGAAGCAATGACCAGTGGAGTTCAACCACGTCTGTTGTGAGATAGGAACTCACTGAAGACAATGGTGGACTGTTGCTCAACTTCTTGGATCGGTTGAAGTTAGACATTAACACCATCGGATGCCGGCTCAATGGTTTATCGGTTAAGCACTCTGGCGCGAGACTGGTAGGTCCTGGGTTCGAATCCTGCGAGGCGGGATCATGAATGCGCACTGCTGAGGAGTCCCACAATAGGACGAAATGGCCATCCAGTGCTTCCACGTTTTCCCTGGTGGTCTA
Organism: Schistosoma mansoni; assembly: GCF_000237925.1. Classification (NCBI taxonomy): domain Eukaryota; kingdom Metazoa; phylum Platyhelminthes; class Trematoda; order Strigeidida; family Schistosomatidae; genus Schistosoma; species Schistosoma mansoni. The sequence continues at coordinate 6,003,897 of NC_031502.1, read as the reverse complement.
CCTTCAATCGATTAATGATTTCAACTATGAAAACACTTTGAAATAGTTTGAGTCTGAATAATGCAAAAAAAGTCAAGTATAATTGATATATGAAAGAAAACCTACTGATTAAGTTCTGTCAATTGTGGTAATTAAGAGTTTTCTCCGAAAATCATATGGAGCTTAAAAATGTTTCAGTTACAAAAAAGATCTTACGGTCATTCAGTACTTGAAATTCTATTGATTCAGAACTTGGAATTGATTAAATGTAGAAACGTTTGAAATAATAAACATTCTACCGGAAGTATATATTTCATTCCAAGAGATTTAAGTTAATTCAGATCTTTGTCATGAGTAAAAAAAGCATTTTTTAGATGTCAACGAATTCAAAGATTTTACTGCTCAATCAATGGTATCCTATGTTAATGGAATATATCCAGCTCGTTACTGACAATTTATTGAAAAAATAAAGGGAGAAAAAAACTAATTGATCTGTTTTTTTTTCTCGATTATATTTAGCGCTAATTCGAATAACTTCCCCTATAATTCGGATGTTTATAAAAGGTGAATTAAGTTAGTGATTATTCTATTTCGGTCCGAGTTAAAAAAAAATCAACTTTATATAATTAAATCAAACACATCAACTCTCCTGTAAAAATTATAAAGAAATTTTGATATTGAATCTAAGAAAGATTATCGTGAGCTGTCAACTGTGGATTGTTTCTTTTTCTTTTTGTTAACTTCCTAATGTAAAGTCGTTTGTTTTTTCTAAATCATATGTATCTGTGGATTAACATAAATTCTTATCATTACAATTATTGAATAATAAAGGTAATTATTAGTAATACATGAAAAAGGCTAATACTAATCTTAGAGTGAATCTGCAATGGTTTTACTTTGCTAATCATTCACCTCGATAACCATTATAATATAAATCTCAACGGTGTTTGGAAATCAGAAGGCAAAGAGAAGCGGCAACTACAGTTTATTATCGGATAGCACAGGCTACAAAGCTATAAGCACATCGAACGAATTTGAAGCGGAGAGACGAATAATTATATGTTACCAGTTATCTGGGCAAATTTATAGTCTAATTGTATAAAGACGCAGCAGGACAAAGCAAAAGCTAATGATACGATTTGAGTGCATACATATATAGAGAGGAGGATGAATCATCCAATGATATTTAAGCAATCAACATTTTAGCTAGAGTCTGTCATGTGCTCTAGTGATCATAACAATAAAAAGATATATGCAAAATGTTACTATTCAAATGACATTATCTGTTAAGTAAGTTAATAAAAAGGGGTTTAACCAAAATTAACCATAATCGAAATTGGTTGTAGGATAGTTGCTATAAGTTATTCTTGAAAATGAACATTGAATAATCTATGATCATAGTAGCTAATATTGGTTTTATCTAATAAATCCATATATACATATATATATACCCTTCACTTGACAAAGTTTCAAGTCAATGTATAAGTAACATTGCATTCTCAATTTATGTAAACTACATAAATAGCCCTAATGGATTACTTGACTTTTTAAAATAAATAACAAAAAAAAACGCACAACAACTTTGATACTTGTTTTTCTTCTCCCCTAATCAATGTTCATAAAACGAAGAAAAAAACACCCATAGAAAAGTAACAAAAACAAAATATTGAATAATTTAAACAAAATTTTCAAACATCTTAAACATTAAACCAAGATGGATTAAAGTTTGAAAATTTAATCCATAGTCCGAATTAAAAATGACATTTATGTTTTTTGTTTTATTTCTATGATAACTTTCCTCTTCTTCTTCTTCTGCTTCTTCTTCCTTTTTTCTGTTTTTTTTTGTTTTACATTTAGTTAGCTCTTTATGATTACCAGTCGAATTGGTGCTGTCATTTCTACCATCATTTCGTCGTTTCTTGTTGTGTATATATAGAATTTTTTTTCTTCTCATTTTGTTTTATATTTACCAAATACAAGAATGAATTCGTGTTTGCCTTTTTTCATATTATCCTTTCAAATGTCTCATTAAATAAAGTTAAAATGAGAGTTTGTTATTGTTACTGTTGTTTCTCAGTTGAAGAACATATACGTAAATAGTTTAAATATGAAATAATATGTCTATTAGTTTTGTTAGTATAGTAAGTGAAGTAGAATATATGAAATACACTTTGGTGTTTCTAGTTAACCCTTTTTTCTTAATCAGATTAAAACCTTAGAATAACGTAAATCGCCTGATGGATATCGAATTCTCTTAAAGTATTCTCACCAATATTATTCTTAAAAACGGTTAGCTTGACATCAACAAATATTTTTAGATAAATTCCACAAAGTCTGTTTTTGTGGATCAACAAAGCTGTTTAAAATTATCGTTCAAGAGAATTGGTTGCTGTTTGTTACAAATATTTGTAAATTAGTTGAAAGCGTGAGTCAATTGAAGCTAGACCACCATGGAAAACCTGGAGTTAGACATTAACACCGATGGATACCGGCTCAGTGGTCTATCGGTTAAGTGCTCTGGCGCGAGGCTGGTAGGTCCTGGGTTCGAATCTCGTGAGGCGGGATCGTGGATGCGCACTGCTTAGGAGTCCAACAATAGGACGAAACGACTGTCCAGTGCTTTCAGGTTTTCCATGATGGTCTAGCTCCAAGTGACTCACTCTTTCAACTATGCAAATACTAAATCTCCACAAAACCCTTTCTGATAATCATTTGTAAATTAGTTCGTTTGAATTGGTTGCTTGAATCTTTCCACTGATGTTTACGACTGCAATTAGATTATTTTGTTAATTGTTCATTCCGTGTGGATCGCCTTGATATTCTCACCGAGTCAAAAACATTTCGCAGGAGTTGGGTAGTAGTTAACTGTGGAATCAAAGACATAAGTTTCACCTCGTCAGTTTAATTTTCGTGCATCCCGGAGTTCATGTTCACACCAGGATTCAAACCCAGTATTTTTCTTTACAAACGTCAAAGTATCATTTAATTAACTACTGAGTCTACATAGTCATTGATTCAAATTATTAAACTTTTACATTAAATAACTTTCAAAATTAGTCACTTTTGAATTAGATTTTGGATTATTCACACTACTCATAGTTTAGAGAGATAAAATTCAAGTCGATGATACTCAGTCTTATCGACTGATACCATATTTATATGTTGAATATATTCATAAGAAGTATTTCGAATTTAATGTGATCAAATAACTAAATGAAATCAGTCAAGCATTTCATTGAGAGATTTCAATGATAATTAATGTCGGTCTTTATTTATGAGAATCAAAAAGTGACAATTCATTACTAATGTTTAAGTCACCAGTTGTTTGGATTGAAACATCCCTACATATAATGTTTGAGGAAAAAAATCAATCTTAAAATCCCTATATCGATTTAAGGTGATTTTCCTTTCAGTGAACTTTCAATGAATTTTTATCGATTTAATTTATTCAAAGTTTATTCTGTTCCGAGGTCTTGCAAAAACTTAGTCTTCTCACTCTAGTTAAAAGGCTGGTTAAAAGAAAATAGAATCTGTCTCGTCAAAGCTACGAATAATTAGCGTCATCCACAAATATATTAAAAGTGGAACAAAACAACAGTTATCGCACTGCAGCTATGATAAATTCTGTCTCAACTTAATACTAGTAAACTATGTTATAGCACAGTGTACAAATTCAAAAAAGGATTTGGAGTTTTCAGATGGATTTTTTCTAGGATAAAACGGTTTCAAAATCTATTCAGAATGATAATTATGTCCGGAATATGTTATCACTGTCATCCATTTCTCAAACATACATAATGCACAAATATCCTGTATATAGAAATTTTATCACATGGAATCACTTATTTGATTTCCTACAAATATTAAGCAACACTTACTATCTACTACACAAGGTTTTCAATACTTTTTCCTTTCAAAGTGAAAATGAACCCCGTTGGTATGTAGCTGTGACAAATATTTCAAGTATTGCAATCAGGAAATGGAGTCCACCATAAGTTATTAACAGGTTAGCTTTGATGAAGTTATATTTCTACTAGAAGATTTTGTTCTCAAAACAACACTTTTTTGAGGATCAGTTAATTGCACTACGATTTTATAGTTCAAGTTATATACAAATTGTGTGCAACAAAATAAAAAGGAATGCTGAAAATGAATCATTCGACCTTCAAGTATTTAACTGACCATGAAATGTACTTAATCGTACTTGATCACTTGTTTGTACATTTGGTAAACCACCATATTTTGAAAACACATCAAGATTAACCTGTAATTTTATGGATCTTTTGAAATACATTACCTTCATCGAAAATCTACATGTGTCTTCTAAAATCAATATTCTGTAATTATCAAGCTTATAATAAGGTTGACATCATGATATAAATTATATATCCGTGTCTCATAGTTGGATTCTAGTTGATAATTTGTTCTAACGTTGAAACGATGATAAAGTTTGTCGTTCCGGTTAGGTTGTAAACTTATTTTGAAAATAATAATGAGATCTAACAAATTACCACTAATAAATTACAATATATGCTCACTAGTGGCTTGCTCAAAGAAGTATTTCCTGGAGTTCTAGTGAGAAGCAGTGACCAGTGGAGTTCAACCACGTCTGTTGTGAGATAGGAACTCACTGAAGACAATGGTGGATGTGTCGCTCAATTTCGTGGATTAGTTGAAGTTAGAAATGAACACCGTTGGATGCCCGCTTAGTGGTCTATTGGTTAAGCACAGGTGCGTGAAACTGATTGGTACTGGGTTCTGAGCTTGTGAGGCGAGATCGTGGATGAGCACTGCTGAGGATTCCCACAATAGGACGAAACAGCTGTCTAGAGCTTCCAGGTTTCCATGGTGGTCTAGCTTCAAGTGATTTAAGATCTCAACTATTAAAATTACTTAGCTCAGCAAACAAGAGGCAAAAATTTATGTTTCGAAACTCCATACTAGGTGGAATTAGATATTTTGTGTACAAAGTCTTAATCTTTATGTAACAAAAAGTAAGGTAAGTTAAAAGAATTTACAAGCTGTCAATATTTTAACATATTTTACAAGCATGACGATTTAACTCCAAGTCGATTTTCTATAAAATTTAGTCAGTTACCCATCATTCGCGTAATAGTTATAATACTTTTTGATGATCAAAGAAACTAGATCGAATCACTTTATTAAATGAAACTTGCTAGTCTACTTAAATTGATGAGATGTGACGTATGCTACTTATGTTGACAAACATAAGTAGTATGTAGCACCAAGCGGAAGTAGAATGCATGCCAGCATAAGACTGAGAAGACTCAAATGAAGAAGACAGAATAAGAAACAGAAGTTAATTATAATAACAACAGAACTGGAAGAATCATGAAGCATGTAAAAGATAACTGATAGATGATGTGCGAATTATGTATTTAATGTACGACTTACATATTTTACCAAAGCACTCTGTTATTATGCATTAAACAATAAACTTTCTTCTCCACATGAATCTTCGTTCGCGACAAGGTATGTAGTATATACGAAGTATATACGTCATAAAACTATAACATGGTATTGTTTACTGAAAAACTCATATTGTCTCGTTTCATTTATGAATTTGAAGTGTGTTCTAAAAACATTTTGTCAATAAATACTTGTACTCTATAACCTTGTGTTGAGTATGTTTAAACTAACTGTAGATTAGAAATTTTCGAGTTTTTCAAGTACTTTTATATTTCTGATGAGAGTGTTTTTTTATTTCAATTACATTTTCCGTCTGTTGTCGCTATGTATTGACATTACTTCAACACATAACCGAAACGTAATATCTATAACTTCCTTTTTTTAAATTAGGCACTTATCATGCTGTAAAGAAAAAGATTTAGTTCATAAATTACATGTGGTAGTACAATTACGTTCAGACTTCCTTCTAAAGAGAATGGTCGTAATTGCATTAACAGATATTCAATATAATACTCTTATAAAAATAAATATTGATTTTTATATTTCACATCAAGACTAGCATTTATTAGACAGTCTTTGTGAATGGGAAAGTCTTTTACAGCATATTCTTGCTAGTGTGTAACTTTTCATCCAGCCGTTAGGTAACTTTCTCACACTCCACATGGTTGAACTCTTCTAATCATGGTTTCTTACTTGAACTCCAGGAATAACCTTTGAAAAGTACCAGGCTTTTTGCATATGATTATTACCAAAAGACAGTAATTCAGCGTTAGTAATTCGTTGAGGTTACGCTTGTAGACATTTGTATTTCCGATTGATGACCTGAAGTTCATTAGCTTATCACGAAACCAGAGGGTCTTGGGTTTGATCACCTTCCGTAAAGTAAATGTACAATGCTGACCAAGACTCAAATTTAGAGGAGAAGATTGTCTGGTGGTTTTTGGTTTTCAAAGGCTGCTTATCTAAGTTTGTTCAGTGATGTATACAATAAAGTCACACCATGAAACCTATACATAATTTACGCTTTTTAAACTTTTACTTCTTTGAAACAAATATTGATGATTTGCCCTGTCAAGTACATTGTGCGTTATCAATTTAGAATCACTGACTATCAAGCGGCACGTTTAATGACATGCAGAAAATTTCATGTTTTTTTTAATAAAAATTTAGATTATTTACAGAAGCATATAAGATCAACTGAAACCTACTGTATATAAGAGATTGCACAGTTACCACTTATGTGCGACAATCATCAGTACGACTGATGAAACCAAAAAAGTCCATATACTTTTTTCGGACATACAGCTGACGAGTTCCGAATAGGACGAAACGCGCCTCCTGGATTCCACTGCTTGCCACTATCCATCTCTGCTTACCATGCTTGTGAATTAAGGCTATATAGAGGCAATACGCACAGTATGCACATATGCCAATTAGAGACTGACCAGTTGCAGTCCTAACACATCGATGGGAAGATTCAAACAAGCAATACTAATTGAATTTAAACTTCACCCCATTGCACAAGCAAGTGGCTATCAGGACTCAGTGGCCGAGTGGATAACGCGATGACGTTTGAAGCGAGGCTACTGGGTTCGTGTCCTAGAGTGAACATCAACTCTGAGATGCAGGTGCGTCCAGCTGACGAGTCCCAAATAAGACGAAACGCGCGTCCTGGATTCCACTGCTAGCCAGTACCCGTCTCTGCTTACCATATCTAGTCTAAGTTTTGAAGTGTTTGTAATAAAGATTTTTGATCTATATATTATCTCCATGAAAACGATAATTAGGTTTTTATGATAAACGAACAATAAATTTGAATTATTAATATTACTTTGATCCCCCTACCTTATATCGTTTACATGATCTTATAACGGACAAAAAACAGTTACTTTCATATATTAGTCTGATATTAAAAAGATAAAAATTGTTACAACTATTCACAAATTTATTTTCGTATTGTTTGGAACGAACCGTGCTAGGTTCGAGCTCCAGAGTGAACATCAACTCTGAGATGCAATTACATCAAGATGACGAGTTTCAAAGACTACGAAACACTCATTCTGGACTCGACTGCTAATCATCAATCATTTTTGCACACAACTATCCACTGAAAATTCAAAAAAATTATAGTTACCTTAATAATCTATTTCATATATTTTATTTCATAATTCTCTACATTAGGAACCAGTTATATTTATATTTTCAGACAGAAAGGTTTGAATAATTTATATTAGTTTAGCCTTAGTTTATTCCTACATACTCGATTATAATGTCAGTTTCATTATTTGGACTAAATATGTGTACTTTTTAATATAAGGTGATAGATGACTGATATATTCATTAGTTATTTATAGTTGCTGCAATCTGTCATAAGTGCTTGATATACGAAGACTAGTTAATTATTAAATTCTAAAGTGGCTTTTGCAATGAAAGGAAATTAAAGTTTTTTATTACATAAGAGATAAGTTGTAGATTATAAATAAGGATTTCAAGATATTTAAAGACTGATGAACATCTTTACTAAGAGAAAAAAATTATTTGATCTAATATTGTTGAAATCATTCAATTAACGTCAACTATGGATCCAGTTAGCTAATTAAAAATAATGATAAAAGATCTCAGTGAATGTTTATGAAGAAATTATGAATACAATACTACCGCTAGTCATTTTTTAAGTTACTTTCCGAAGGAAAATGGAGTCACAAGTCATTCATACGCTCAACTTTATATTTCGATTCTCAAACACTGGAATTTCTATTGAACTCTACTTTTTTACAAGATATACTGAGATAACTTTTATCATTATCAATAATAAACTTAAAAACAGTCATACTAAACCCTACTCTATTTTCATGTATAAAACTACTACACAATTGAAAGGTTAAATATGTATTTACTTAGATATACATTTAAAGTCAGTACCTATGTGAATAATGTTATGTCGTTTTAAGTGTGGGGTACTTGGTTCGAGTTCCAGAGTGAACATCAATCCCAGTATTCAAGTACTCCCAGATGACGAGTCCCGAACAGGATGAAACGCGCATCTTGGATTCCACTGCTAGCCATCATCTATCTCTGCTTATAGTACTTGTGATTTAAAGTAATATCGAGACAATCCGCATAGGATGCATATATGCCAATAAGAGACTGATCAATTTCAGTCTTAAACATCAAAGTGAAGATTCAAACAACCAGTACAATACTGAACACATAAATTTATTTACTTTTTAGTTCTACCAAAATGGATAACTATTAGTTTAAACTATATAGGCTATGATGTAAATTCTGTGACTAAGTTACACAAAGTGATGTAAATTTGACGTATTTTCTGTTGAACATAACAGTTCATCATTGAGTACTATCGATTGTAATGAATTATATATATCATAAATTTACTTTTGATTACAAAACTAAAGTCGACAAATCATCTTCCTAAATCTCCTCACTTCCATATAATCAGTAAACAGATGGTATTTCAGTTCAGTGATTTCATCATAATGTTAACTTTCGTTTGAAGATACACTTTATTTATTAAACTATTGACCTATTTGTTACTGAATATTCATTTTCTTAGATAATAATTAAACTTGGCAATTTCAGTAAAGATTAAATAATGATTAGGTTTTGTACAGCTCTATTTAGATAAAAGAAACTTTGTAAAGTTATTATCTATAGAGAAAATATCTTGTATATTTTAAGTAATTTGAGAAATCCTCACAATAGGTAAGAGGGGTAGATGTTGGAGAAGCAATGTCAGTGAATGATTTTTAATGGAAAACATGATGACTCGTCAGCTGGGTGTTCGAATCCCGGAGTGGACATCGACTCTGTGATGCAGGTACATCCAGCTGACGAGTCCATAATAGGACAAAACATACATCCTAGATTCCACCACTACTTACTTCCCATTATTGTATATAAATAATCTTTCTGATTTATGGTAAAAAATTGTCTAATTAAATAATGGAACCACATATTTCACAATAACTGGTCTTTGTCTAATTCTCCTTACATTTCCGAGGTATATATTCAAATCACTGATGAGTACATTTTACGCGCCTCTTAGTGGGAATATTTTTTGTACTTTTATTCAATGTACTCGATCATTATAATGTTTCACATAACATTGAAAAACCACAATTTATTAAATTGATGTTTGTGCATCTATGAGAATGAATTCTTCGAAGGTTTGTCTCTTTACTGGTAAACATTTCTTCTTCTAGGAGTCTGAGTATAACATCAGTTACAATAGCATATAATACAATGTAATATACATCAGCAGTTATTGTTGTTAGGCTAATCAAGGGTATTCGAAAAACATGAACAGGATATTGAAATAGTAAATTTGAAATTTTATTCAATTATACTCAAAATTACTGAAACATTTTAGCTAATTTAATAAAGCCATTCTGATAGAATAATAAGTGCTATTCAAAAATTAAATATTCAATTACTGTAATGATCAACATACAATTTTAATTCGAATTTATTAAAACCAAAATGGAAATCAACTAAATGGGTTTTGTTATGATTTAATATTTATTCAAGTCACTTTAGTACGGTTCTTACTGTCGTACATGGTATTTTGATATAGCCAGTAAATGGCCAGTCGTTTATATATGACGTAAACGTCAAAATGAACCTATTTAGGAAATGTTAGCCAAAATTTGTATCACTACAGACACAGTGGGGAGCAACACAGTAAAATACGAAGAATCTGGTCTAATAATATAACTGGTAATCGAATAGCAGTATAATTGATCGGGTTGGTAGCATTACGGACTTGTGATGGACAGATAGGTAATAATGCACCACAACAAATTGACGTTTGGATCGCTTTATTTATTACCAAAGTCACCGGAACCCCAAGTAATTTCTCCTTTCTACTATAACCTATATGACACTCTTTGCTTTAGCGCTCAGATATGAGAGTGCCATATGTTTTAGAAAATATCTTAAATGGAATCAAACGAAATTGTATATATCTGGCGTAGCCAATCGGAGTAATTGATGTCAACGATATCAAACTGTAACTTCGTTATGTATATAAGAGATTCATAACCAAGTATGGATCTAAACAAAGAGATACAAGTTTCAATGGGCAGCTTTTAACTCAATTTGCTTATTGGGTGAAGTGAAATGTATGAAAGCTTTTTCAGCGAAATATTTGAACATACATTTGTATACAAAGAGCTCTACTGTTGAATCTTATGAAATACGGTCTCATATATTCGAACCTTTCATTTTTCAGTCGTTCATTAAATTTAAATGTCTACTTCCTTATGAAATTAGTTGAGTACAATTGTGTGCCTATTTGTTTATGTTTATCCATTAGTATCTTATTCATTGTATCAAATCTATTACTGAACATTGATACATTAGGTAATTATTTCAATAATTTATTTTCATTCTAGAAAATCCCTAACATTTCTTCATTGAAAACATCTGGGATTGAAATGGATCATACGTCGATAATTGACGGTTTTGTTACATTTTATCAGCTTACTTATAATCTTTTTTTCGTCATTTCTCACTGTTTGTTTTCCTCACATGTAATCGGTGAAAAGTATATTTGATTTACATTCCATGTTGACATTTTTCTGTCAACACATATTAACACTTTTAAACTACTAGGATTGTTGTCATAAATCAAATAAGTTATGTTTACGTAATATCTTTAATTAATGTATCAGTAATAAATCATAGGAGAAAGTTAGATTTCCTAGGTAATTGAGTTATAATGACTTTTACAAAGATGTGGATAAACTTAATTTAGACCCGTTTTTTTTGGGGGGGGGAAGTCCTATAACAAAACACGTTATTGAGTGTCACTGTGAATTGTGCAAACTATTAAATGAATTGATATAGAAAGAGTAGTTTTAAAATTATTACTCACATAATTTAGTTGTAGGACTGACACTTAAATATAAAGTATTTTATACCCAAAGATGTGTATATATGGTTTTAAAGACTGGATGATTGTGAATTATGATACGCAATAGCTGAATAACCATTATAATTATCAAAGCTATATAGAGAAGTAAGCTTATGTGAAGTCGATGCTTTTTATTTATAAATAAATTATGTCATAATGTTCAAATTATAAACGAAGTAGAGAACTGTGTAAGTTAATATCATACCTCGTGAGTATTTACAGTAAACTATACATTCACGCTCTGAATACTACGCGAAATAACATCTACTTCGCTTCTCAAAGTCCAATATCATTATACGTTTTCAACTTAATGAATCCTTGGAAGATGAAATTATGAATAGTTTTCCCTTTTTTTTGACAACTATCATTGTTACAAATCAAAAGCACATACATTAACCTGAACGAGTAAAAATGCATCGACTGAAGATAGTACAAAGAAAACAAACAGATATTATGATAAATTCAGTCATTTTCTTACCTCAAAACTGTTTTTTTACTTTTAATTATCATGGATGATTTATATATACTAATACGTTAATTTATGAATTCGCGGAATATCAATCCCTTCAAGCTATTAACTGTAGATGGTATTTGTCTGGATTGTTAATTTTGACGCTTAATATCACTGAATGAGATTTGTTGAACAGTCTTGAAAACCAGGAAGAAGTGAACAGACAATTCTTCTCAGAGTTAAACTACTCGGATTAACAGTTGTATTTTTAAACCATTTTATGTTAACCTAGTGGTTTATGGGTAAATTGCTTGCACTTAGACCAACACTAACTTGAATTCGATCTCTAAGAGTGTCGTAGACACGTACTGTTGAGTAGTTTTATGCTGAATCCAGTTCTACAGAAACCTCAATTCATATTGCTCGTATCTATGATTATTAGTATTATTTGATAGTGGGAAGACAGGTGTACTGATAGTAGTAAGAATATTAAATTACGATAATAAAAGTTTTGTCAATAGTTAAACATGAGAAGTATTATTATTAAACTTATGTGGTACTAATTCGGGATTGTTTTTATAAAGCCTTAATACTCTCATAAAAACAATCAGTTGACAAATAATTTTCCTCCAGTTTACATCTCAGAGTAACAGCCCTTACTGATATACTTATCATAAACTGCATCTTGAAGAATTAGACTGCGAACACCTTTTGATATAAAACTTCTGTTGTCATATAATTTCATTAATGGATGTTTCATTACTGTCAAGTAGTATGATTGGAAGCTTTTGAATACTCGCATGTATTTTATTAAATTTTCACACTTATTTTAAATGTGATATATTGTTAAGTGTAAATGTAACTGAATGACTATTATCTTAAGCAGTAAATCTGATATCTGGCTAGAAATCTATTTCTATGAACTTGGGCAAAGTCAACTATAAACTGCTACTCTAATAATTGAATACATATTAGAAAATTCCATGTTTGTTGTATCGTTCTTTGGACCTTAGATCATAGAGTATGTAGTAGATAAAGCTAATTATATTTTAAGTAGATAAAACGTTTCTTACGTCAGTATAATCATCGTGAATTCGTTGAAAGAACACTTTTGATATTACACGTTACATTCCATGCACGATTTCGATATCAATTGATTGATTCATTAAAGCTTTAAATTGTTAGATTTTTGGGTCTCAGTTATCATACTATTCCACGTAATAAACTTCCCTTAAAAATATTAAATATAGCTTTCTTCTTTTCAATTTCTACATAACTAATTATATCTACCATAAGTCTTTAGTGATCCACTCATTTCAAATAAGAAATTTTATTGATATAACTAGATCTATGAACTTATTGACAGTTATTTAACTCAGACGCATTCACAATGATCGGCTTACGTAAAAGTAATTTAGTCTGTTGAGCATAAATGAATACTTAAGATGAAACTTCTTAAAACATTGGATATAAGGAGATTTTTGCCCTGCAGTAATACAGATTAATTAATTAGTATGAATTGACTTGTGTTAAAATATCTTAAAAATGAAATAAAATCACTATAAATGTAGTTAATATAATATATTTCAACTTTCTGCTGGTAGTGTTATCTTATGTACTTAAATGAAAGTCGTTTAGCCTAACACAAACTTCTCTTCGTGCATAGAACCATTAGGTCTTAACAAACTATTCATTTCATTTTTGAAAGTTTACCAACAGAGCCCCCAAATGCCCTGGTACAGCGGAGAGTGGGGAGTGTCCGCTCTGCCTCTCCGAAAGCTCTCACATGGTCACGCGTATACAGCCTCTGCCAGGGAAGTCCTACTCACTGCCTTCTCGTGGCATCACTGTTGTTTACGAAATTGAAAGGATGAAAAGAGAATGTCCGGCGCTTTTGACGGGTTGATGGACACGGAAAGTACACCTAGGGGAGGTGAAAAATCCTGATTCCCAACCAATGGTGCACATTTGCTCCAATATCCCAAGGGGAACAAATAGCCGTATGAAATCAAATGTTGGGTCACCCTGCGTACACGGGAAATGCATCTCCTTTACGAAGGCTCACTACCCTGTAAAACAGAACTTTTAGGTCAAAAAGGTCCCGGTGTGGCCCCTTAAGCAAACCGCCTGCTTCGGTCTGGGCACCTGGGCAGTATCACAGCCCTCACACAAATCAAATGAGATTTGTGTGGCGCATATATATCTGGTGCCCCCTTGTACCAATATTTATGTGTTTAAATAAATAAATAAATAAATGTTTTATCTGGCAGCTTAGAATGGGATTTAACTATTTCGTGTACAGACAATTAAGCCATTTCACATCAAGTCTTATTCTACTTTAATAAATTCTTATCTCACTGAATAAATTTGTAATTGAATGTATTCAGAGGTACTTTACAAACTGAATCATGTATATATATATATATATATATATATATATATGTTAAGATAAACAAAGCCTAAATAGCGTTTACTTGTCTGTAAAATAAACCTTTGTCATATATATTTATAATTCATGTTTATGTTAAATGTCAAAACAAGTAGTTAAGTAAAAATTCTCTTTGTTATTCCAGTACATGCATACATTTCAATTGATATAATGGCAATAAAATTTCCTGCTTTTTTCTCTTAGTTCAGTATTATCAGTAAAGGTGATCCAGTTTGTTTAATAAACATGAGTTTTACTTATTCCTTTTAAAATACTCTCAGTTAGTTTACAATTCATATGACTTATCCTGTACAACTAATAGAAACTGTATTTCAACTTGGTAGTTTTATATTCTAGTTTGTTCTAGTTTGGAATTACACAACGATCGGATGACATTTATCTGTCATCATATTGATAAATATCAATAAAAATCAGCTGTAGATTGCTGTCAAACTGTTGTCATATTTGAAACTAATATTATTTTGCTTCAAAAACAAGTACTTGTCTACAGCCTAAACGGTTGCATGTGAGACCGAGCGTCTTGAGTTCGAGCCCCGCGCATGAGATCAAGAATGTGCACCGCTGAGGAGCCCCATACTGGGACGAAACGGTCATCCAATGCCTCCAGGTTTTTAATGGTGGTCTACCATTGATCTGTTCATGGTCTTAATTAAAGATTACGTGTTAGTTAAAATTTGAAAAGCTATATTGCAGCAAGTCAGAACAATGCCCACAATAATTAAAACAACATACTTATGCATATCCAATAATAAAAACTCTAAAAATCAAAAGAAATAATACACAATTATGATTGCTCGTTAAGGGAAATAACCTCACTTTAATAAGATGATAGTTTGAAAAAAATCATGAACCTAAAAGAGAACGATCTTCGCTCTAATAAATAAGGAAACATTTACAAAACTCCCATGACCATGTAGACCAAGGAATAGCAGTTGCTTCGAGATTACCAGTTATTAACCAGTGGCTTCTTTCATGAAACTTAGATGTAGAGTTTACTTGTCAACTACATCCAACCACATAACATCAGTTTTTATTTCAAGTGGAAGACCATACTTTGAAATAGAAATCAATGTAAAGACTGTCAATGAGATGAATTTGAGATGTTAAAAGATAATTAAAACAAATGAAATATACATGCCGTCGCCTGCTTTATGATAAACTTCAAAGAAAGGAAATTTTAACTTAAAGGGATGCCTTATTTATAAGGAGGAACTTATTGAATATCATTCTTTGTAAATAAAAACTTGATCACATCTATTCAGTGAGTTGATGTTGTATATATTTTAAGTTGTTGTTTTTTTGTTTAAACAGAAATATTGTTGATTTTGGTTCATTCAAAATTGTTACATTTTCTCCCTGAACGTAGACTATTAAACTAAAGATATTTTCATTCATAATAAAAACAAAATGTAATAATCTTTGATATATTTTAATGTTATGATTTTCTAGAATAATTTCACTGACACCATGCTCTTTTAAATGATTAAAGTTGGATACTCCTCACCATATACCAATGTCAGCAACCAAAAATTGTATTCCTTGAAACCGCATTTTTTGGAGCTTTTCATAAAACTCTATCGGATAGGATAAACATTTATGTGGTATGGGGAGAAATATAGAAGTGATTATGATGACGCCTTGACTGTGACTGAACAATCATTGAAAGATGTGTAGTTTTAGTTTGAGTTCAACAATAATGAATATTTTCCTTACAAGTATAGACCTGCTTCTTGCATATACTTACTTACGCCTATTATATCACGTGAACCAAAAGGCATAGATATAAGATCTCCAAGCTACTCTGTCCTGGTCTCTCATTCCCTTTATTTACCAAGTTCTACTGATAATCTTGATTTGTCCTTATAACTCCCGTCTCCATGTCTTGCGCGGTTTTCTGTTTTCCCTATAAGAGCTTTCTCTACGATGCAGTTTAACGGTTTTTGAAAATTATATCTTATCCACCTCACCAACTGGTGGTTGGTTTGCTCCCTGTCAGGATAAATTATTGTTGGTGTTATCTGTCCGATTGGTTTGAAATATCGTGCGTGCATGATTGTTTATAAATGTATAGGCTTTTCTGACGATCGTTGTGATGGCTCTCCATGTTTTGGCTCCAAATAATAGTACTAACTAACTGTTTATATTGAAAATTCTGGCTTTCTTTTCGACCAACGAATGCGTTGAGTTCTAAACATTCCTTGGTTGTAAGAATTGTATGCCAGCTTCTCTATCTTGTGGACCTACGTTTTCACCAGATTCTCCTTTTTGATAAGTAATGTTGCTCAAGCACGTAAATGCACCTGACTCTTCTAGAGCTTTGCAACAAAGAGTAATTTACTTGGTACTTGCTGCTTCATTCTTCGGAATCTTGTTATTTATCTTATGAATCTTAAGGCCAACAGCTACAGAAGCCAGTGGTACACTGGTCGTCTCCGTACGTCTTTGTTATTGTGTATGCAATGGAAAGGCTTAGTCATATACAAAGTTCAAGTCATCCAGTTGCATCCAAGCTGTTCACTTTGTTTGGCACTTATCCTAAGATACAAAAAAATCTCCATAACACAGTTGGCAGCTAACCGAAATAGAAAAGCCCATAACAGGCAGCCTTATTAAATACAAGTTTCCACTTCGAATGCGTTTATGTTCTGCCCTTCATTCTTACTTACTTACGTACGGTTGATTTGGGCTATAAGGCATTTACGTTATAATCACTGAAAATATAATGTAGTATTATAATATCTAAAGCTTTATCTAATGTTTCGATTAGTCTTATAGTAAATAGACGTTTATCACAGAATCAGCGCAATCGTAGTCCAAATACGAGTGTAATGCAAACATAATATCCTACTTATTTCAAACAAACGTTTTGTGCAATATCAGTACCGATTCTTATATATTTGTATTTTCAAAAAGACAAAACTTTCTAGTTCAAACATTTGCAATAGCTGATTTTTGAAAATTTATCACTAATTATTACGTTACTTTCTAAATTAGTATGGGGATTCATGGAGATTGTAGCATTTTCATAGTTGAATTCACGAAGGGTTGCGCAAGTTCATGGATAGATTAAAGTTAAACATTACACGGTTAGATGCCGGCTCAGTGGTCTAGAAGTTAAGTGTTTAGGTGTGAGACTGAATGCCCTGCATCCGAGTCTTGCGCGCAGGATCGTGGATGCGCACTGCTGAGAAGTCCCATACTAGATCGAAACGCCTCTCCAGTGCTTCCAGGTTTTTACTAGTGGTCTAGTTTAGATCGACTCCTGAATTCAACTGTTAAAATACTTCCTAAATACCCAGTGATCTAATGTTAAGATTTAACGAATACCTCTGAATAATGACTAATCTAATCAGGTTAAATGTATGTCGTAAAATCATTCACCTTTACATTGGATATGTGGACATATATAATTCTATCTAATTTTTTCTCCCATTGGTTATATGAATTAGTCTAAACAAATTATTGAATTATTACTTTTATCAAAATAAACAACTCAACTATAACTTTCATTCTATTTTTGTTTAATTTGTATGGCGGGAAATAAAATAAATATTCAGAAGACTAACTAAACGTGTTTTGTTTATGTTTATAAAAAGCTAACTCTATTAATGTATATCCAATGCTACATTATTTATATGTCTTAATGTTAAAAGAATTCCAGAACTGAATGACACGCTCTTTATGTTTAGACATAGTAGCAGTTAGGTTTTTGAATGACTCAGTTTATTGCGAAATTTTAATCTAATAAAAGCTGCATAGACTGAATTTATCTTGTTCCAAAATGTTTCCTTTACATCTCATACGTACATTATGTAGAAATGCTTTACATTAGGTTTTCTATATTCTCTTTTGTTCATAAAATTAGGGACAATTTTTGACATCTAATGTAACACAGGTATTATAAACAAAATGGATTGTGGCTAGCAGTGGAATCGAAGATGCACGTTTCGTCCTATTTTGGACTCGTCAGTTGGATGTACCTATATCTCAGAGTTGATGTTCACTCTGAAACTCGAACCCAGTATCATTCGCCTCAAAAGTTATTACGTAATTCACTTAGCTACTGAGTCCTAATAGCCACTTGCTTATGTAATGAGATGAAGTTTAAATTGATTTTGTTACATGATGCAAATAAGAGACTGATCAATTGCAGTTCTAAATATCAATAAGAAGATTCAAGCAAACAATAAAAAAGTTAAATAAACAAATTTTTTTATCGGCTGTTTTTATGGATATTATATGAATTTTAATAGTTGAGATCATGAGTTAATTGAATCGTGGATGCGCAGTGCTGAGGAGTCCCACAATAGGACTGAATGATCGTTCAGTGTTTCCTGGCTTTCCATTGTAGTCTAGCTTCAATTACCTCTTAATATCAACTATTGAAATTACTGAAATCTCCACAAAATCCCTTCTGATTATAATTATATGCTCACTAGTGACTGACTTCAAGAGATATTTCCTGGAGTTCTAGTCTGAAGCAGTGAACAGTGAAGTTCAACCAGGTCTGTTGTGAGATATCAACTCATTGAAGACAATGGTGAACGGTTGCTCAACTTCGTGGATTAGTTGAAGTTAGACATTACCAGCGTTGGATAGCGGATCAGTGGTCTAGTGGTTAAGTGCTCTGGCGCGAGACTGCTAGATCTCGCGAGGCGGGTTCGTCGATGCGCACTGCTGAGGAGTCCCACAATAGGACGAAGTGGTCGTCCAGTACTTCCAGGTATTCCATTGTAGTCTAGCTTCAATTGACTCATGACCTCAACTATTAAAAGTGCTTTAGACAGACAATTAATAGAAATTCCATAGAACTTCTGAGTTGATCTATACTATGAACTACTTACATCTAATAGAGTCGAATATAAATCAAATGTATATCCATATTAAGTATTTTTAGACGTCATTTCATATAAGAAAGTTTTAAACTGGCTATGTAATGGAACTGAAGTTTAATATAAATCATGAATTGAATTATTATTATTATCATTTTGTAAAATATAAGTTACATTTCAGTTAAGTGATAATAATACTTTATAGTTGAAATCATGAGTACTATTGTGGGGCTCCTCAGCAGTGCGCATCTACGATCCCGCCTCGCGAGATTACAACCTCGGACCTACAAGTCTCGCGGTGATAGACCACTGAGCCGGTGTTGATGTCTAATTTCAACCAATCCACGAAGCTGAGCAACCGTTCACCAATTGTCTTCAATGAGATCCCATCTCACAACAGACGTGGTTGAACTTCACTGGTCATTGCTTCTCATTAGAACTCCAGGAAATATTTCTTGAAAATACTGAAATCTCCACAAAAACCCCTTCTGATAATATTTTAATTTAATATTTCAATGAACTAATGATCCTACTTATATACATATACCTATGGACAAATATAATTCCATTAATGATATAAAGGTTATCAACCTATTAAAAGAACTTATTATAAATATTTATATTATATCTAAAGTGCATATTTATTTTTATTGAGACAAACAAATGGTTGATAACAAAAAAAGAACTGGAGATTATTTTATCTTTTTTTTCTAAATTATCTCAACCTACAATTCTATTTTAATGTATCCATATGTTTTATGATGGTTGTTCTTTTTTCTCTTTTCGTTTCTTTTTTTTTCTCTTTTTTTGTGGTGATGACTGTAAAGCAATTAAAAGTGAATGGATGAAAGTGAATTTCATTGATTTAATAATTTTTTTAGTAACAGGATTCAAAAATGGTGATTCTAATATGTTATAAGGTAGTTGATTTCTTATTGCTTAGTACTTTTTCTGTGAAATAAAATTTCATTCCATGAAGTTCTACAAAGGTTATAAAAACAAACAAGGTCAATATTTCGATAATGCAATGAGAAGACGAAATTTATCAGAACAATTGAAGTAGAGACGAAGCTCTTAACTGATACGTTAGTGTATAATTGTTATTCATAAGAAGGAGTTTTGTGGAGATTTCAGTATTTTTCATAGTTGAAATCATGGGTCAATTGAAGCTAGACCATCATGGAAAACCTGGAAGCACTGGACGGACGTTTCGTCCTATTATGGGACTCCTCAGCAGTGCGCATCCATGATCCCGCACTCGCGAGTTTCGAACCCAGGACCTACCATTAAAGTTCATAAACCTCTGGAAGGGCAATACAATTAGACCTATAACGATTCTGGTACCCAATAGTCGCATGATGAAACGGAGACTGAAATTAGCCATTAACAGGACATTTTATACAGCTCAACAAGTCATTATTGAAAGGACGACATCTATGTTTCACCAAAAACCCAAACAGCACATAAGCGATTGTGTCACATCCTATTGTGTATATCAATTAACATGTATGTGCGGAAAAATGTACATAGGGAGGAGCAATCGTTATCTGCAATTAAGGGTGGCGGAGCGCATACCTAAATGGCTGTAGAAACAAATGAATTCCAATGGTCAAATAAGATCACAGGATAGACAAACATATTCCTCGATTGCGAAACATTTGGTTGAAACTGGTCACAAGGTTGACATCAAGCAGCGTTTGTAGTGTTGTACAAAAGCCTTCAAGGACGTATACTAAGGTTTATTGAAGCCTTGGCTATACGGAAATTGAAACCCCCTCTATGTGTTCACAAACAATTTGTTCATACCCTTAACCTAACCTGGTTATCGCATTGTTTTTGTGTAATTTTTTTATTTATTTTCTTTATTTGTTACGGCTTACCTTTAACCTGTCAGGTTGAACTTTTAATTTTCATATAAAAATGTCTTAACAAGTATATGTGTGATCAGATTGTTCGAAATGTATTGCGCAAGCATATCACATAATTCTGACAAACTTCGTCTTCTTATTGCATTATCTAAATTTATCAAAAGGACTAATTTTTTTAAATGTCAATATACTCTCTAACGAGGCAATTGAGAATGGTAAAGCTTATTAAATAACTTTATAAATATTATAGGTCAATGTAATGAGTGTACATTTCCAATATCGTGGTCAGTTATATTATCTATACATAAATTTGCATATGTATATGAATCATTAACTGACTTATATGATAAAGCGGTAATTGGTACTGTGGTGTGGTCTACTTATATCCACATAAAAAGTATAGGGTGATGGTCAATCATAGAATGTATTTTGGCAGAAGATCGATAAAGAAAGAACAGGAATGAAGCGCAATCAGTACGAAAATGCATCAACAATGAAATCAGAGGACTGATATTTGCAGAAGAAATGATCAAGATTGAGACAATTGATTGTTATTTTGCAAATTAACTGTTTACTTTATGATTATCAGAATAAAGTAATTTGTACTTAACTACATTCGACTGTCCCCACCTGTGTTCTCGTTCACTACAATACTAATTTTAGTAATCAATTTACTATTACTGAATAATTCATTTATGTATCTCCACAGATCTAAAATCATGGAAATAAACTGACAAACTAGTTGACAGGAACATTGAATAATGAATTATTTCAAATTCGACTTTGAAAAATAATTGAGTAAAATATAAAAAATCTTCTTTGAGCAAATAGTTTTCTGTATGAAAATAGGTAAATCAATTTTTCTTTTTCATTTCATTCCCTTACAATTAAACTACTCACTAAACAAATAAGTATAAATATCACGGTAATAACTCATTCTCAATTACAATTATTGATTACTGTTTATTAATTGGACATCCCGAAATTGGATACTTTAGTAGGTTTTGTCTATTTAACTGGACTCTTTGGACATATATATATATATATATATATATATATAACAGTTTTCACTTCGAGTTATTGATATTAAAAGTGTTCATTTGATCAGACTATATTACCACTGGGATGAAGATATATCTAGTTAACTTGTCTTAAAGTGTACGAAATGAGAGTTCTATTGCATGTTCTACTG
This sequence comes from Schistosoma mansoni, assembly GCF_000237925.1. Taxonomy (NCBI): domain Eukaryota; kingdom Metazoa; phylum Platyhelminthes; class Trematoda; order Strigeidida; family Schistosomatidae; genus Schistosoma; species Schistosoma mansoni. The sequence continues at coordinate 5,981,761 of NC_031502.1, read as the reverse complement.
TAAGCCTAATTTGATTTGGATTTACCAAACCATTTGAACACTAATATATATATATATATATATATATATAATGTATGGACAGCTTTTACCTATGATAAAATAAGTGGTGGCAAAACTATGATTTATGGACGACCTTTGAACAAATCTAAAATAACCTTGATAAACCTCAGCACATCAGGAAACATTCAGTATAGAGTAAGAATGTATTATGCAATACGGAAAAATTATAGTGGATAAAATTGTTTAACATGGTTTAAAAACTTATCAAAGTTTGAAAGAGGCTGTGCAGTTCTGAAGTCGTAATACGTACGGTACAGGAACTTAATAATGTGACTTCACAATAGTCAACCTCTGAAGTTATGATAAGGTCGCAAAAACTAGTTTAGCCACATTGGTAAGTCCTCTCGTGATGGGGTGAAAAACTTTTGCTTGTGAACGACCATATGGTGCATGTAGAGAAGTCTAGATAGTCATCCATACGATCCCCAGTCATGTGCGTATATTGAGGTAACCCCCTGCACATGCTGTTGTGTAACTGATATTATACTTCTAGCTTGTCGGTCTCTCACCTACTGAAAGTATCCTTTTTGAGATGATCTATCATATATACTGAGGACCTCCTAAGTATATTTAAAGAAGGGCTATTCACCCGGTCTTCTTTAATACTTCCTCCTCTGTTGGATTTGCGTTTTCTAAAGACCGTTTCGTCAATTTCTACAATTTTCCCGAATCCTCGAAATGGCTGATAAAAGCTTGTCATTTTTATTGAACACATGTCTCCATAACACTCATACCATTGAACTGCTGAAGCTTCAATAAAAACTTCAAAGGTTGCAGCCAGTGTTATTGGTGTTTTTAATATCAAGTTTGCAACAATTATCATAATCTGTCACAGTATCGATCGGGATCGAGCGAAAAAAGTACCCGTTTCAATATACTTTTTCCTCCAACATATATTACATCGGTATACATCATCATGATAGTCTGTACTAAGCCTAGTAACTGTTCGGTTACTGAAGTCACAAATAAAGGAACTTCACAGTAATTGAATTTGTCGTAACTCCTTAACTAAAATATCTTTAAAATCCGCTATAAACCGATTGTACATCAGCGATGAGTACTGAAATAAGCGCCGTGGCCTTGAAATCGCTCACTTGCTTCCGTTCGACTCGACCATAAATTCTAATCTCGCTGCGTTATTGTTCTGTCGCATGCTCTTGCAAATAATTGATTAATGCAAAATTAACCAAAACAAAATTCATTTGTATTTAAACTGTTCTTTCATTTCGACATGAATGATTTGTGAGATGAAGTTGTGATTGCTATTATTACTTTCACAACGGATAGAAATTGGATAAAATATATGAATACGTTTATTTATCGTCTTATTGTCCCAGCTGAGTTGACAAGTTTGACAGACTGACAACTACTCAAACAAAACAGAGTAATAGAGACTAAGATCCTCAATGAATGCATATCGAAATTGGGGTCGTTGGCCTAGAAAAAAACGTGTTCAAATAATGTTGGACACAAAATGGACGTGAAAAAATATACACCAACTTATGATTAGTTGTAAACTCACTCATTCGACTGCAAAATTTTGACCTAATTATTAATTTTACTTAGGGCCCCACAATATATGGAAAATAAATATAGATAACTTATATGGCAGTGAAACACTTATTTGTATTTTGGCTTCCTACGAAATAAAAATTACATTTTAATAATTGCCAGTTTACGTCAGATAAACTATTACAACAATGTTGATACCACGGTTGATTTAGAAAATACCTAAACTCAATGTTGATAAAAGTAGACAGTTCGTTTCAAACCTTTTTTATTTTATTTAGTCAAATATACATTCTCAGAAAGGGACTTTGTGAACATTTCAGTAATTTTATATAGTTGAGATCATGAGTCAATTGAAGCAAGACCACCATGGAAAACCTGGAAGCACTAAACGGCCGTTTCGCCCTATCACGGGACTCCTCAGCAGTGTGCATCCACGATCCCGCCTCGCGAGATTCGAACCCAGGACATACCAGTCTCGCCCCAGAGCACTTAACTGGTAAATTCATTAGAAATCTATTAATATAGTGAGACAAGAAAAGGTACACATTTTGTGTGTCCGATATTGATAATAATAATAATAGTAACAATAATAATCATAAACGAATACATATATGACTAAGAAATCGGATAACCTCCCACCCTTAATGTCCTAAAGTTTTTCATTAGTGGTAATATCTGTTTCCCGATTTGTTAGAAATGAATTAGCGGTTATTGAATTATTTGATTCTGAATAAACAAATCTAACACATAAGCTAAAAACAAACAAAAAAATGTTGGAAAATTTATGTAAAATTAACCAAAAGACATTCACTGTGTATTGGTTATACTTTACATGAAGTTTATATATACGATACATATGCAGATAATGCCAAATTATGAAACGACATCCATTGTATTAAATGTCACCAATAAATGTTTATATTATTGGATATAGTTTAGATTATATTTCCATCTACATTCATGTATATATATCCATGTACACACGAAATAGGACTATTTGGTTTGCAGTGGCATTGAAATACTATTTGTGAATCAAATTAGTTCACTTAGTTATATATTCAGATTAGATAAGTACATTTAATCAAATCAGACTTGTTAAGTATTTGACAGATGTTGTGAATAACATAAAAATCTATTTTTCTCAAGTAATTCATCAGATAAAAGAACTGAAATCAACACTAATAACATATTTGGATTATATCTTATATTGACTATATCTTTTTCTAGGACATTTAAAAATACACCTAAATTATTGAGATAAAATTAATAAATGTTTTCAGATATAGCACTAGTGCATAATATTATTAAACAACATATATGTAATATCAGAAGGGATGTCGTGGAGATTTTAGCAAATTTATGAATGAATTCATGAGCCAATTGAAGCTAGACTACCATGGAAAACCTGGAAGCAATGAACGGCTTCAAAAGGTATTTCCTGAAGTTCTAGTGAGAATTAGTGACCAGTGGAGTTCAACCTGATCTGTTGTGAAATATCAACTGACTGAAGACAATGGTGGACAGTGGCTCAATTTTGTGGATTAGTTGAAGCTAGACATTAACACTGTTGGATGCCGGCTCAGTGATCTAAATGTTAAGCGATCGCACACGAGACCGATAGGTCCTGGGTTGAAATCTCACGAGGCGGGATCGTGGATGCGCACTGCTGAGGAGTCTCACAATAGGACAAAGTGGCCGTCCAGTGTTTTCAGATTTTCCATGATGGTCTAGCTTCAATTGACTCATGAATTCAACTATAAAATATGTAATATCTATTTTTTTCAGAAACACTAACGATGTAAATCCATCATTTTTCTTATTTTTGTACGTTTTTTTTCATGTATCTCTCACTAAAGACAGCGTTTATAAAACGTTTACCACCTTAAGCTGTACAAATTATAAAAAAGTACAATCAAAGACCTCGTTAGGGCTAGCACTATGCTTTGATAAGAATGAACATTATTCAGATATCGATTACTGAACTGCCAATATTTAACTGATAACCATTCAATATTTATCGTCAATTTCAATCGAGAAATAAGAAAAGGAAACTCGTTGAAATACTTGGACAGGTTAGCACTAAATTTAGCCAATTACTCAAAGCTCTAAATATCAGTACAGTTTAAAGATGAAACGTTTGACATTTCATGGTGATTCACTGTAGGGAAAAGCGAAAATTTAGTGGTTTATTTATTTATGTTCAAACAGGAAAATAATTTTTAATCTTTGTTTATGTAGTTAAGCTATATTAGTACTTAAACACTCTTAGTGACATATATATTATCTATTACACTTTATAGAATCCAACTATTTATATTAAACGGCTGCTAAAGTGTTATATATAAAAAGGCAAACCAAATAGCTTTATTTTAACATTCCAAGCATAAATCAAAATTTAATGTATACCATTTAACCAATCCTAAGTTATTTATTTTCTGAATAAAAGTTGGCAAATTTGAAAATGGATTTATTTTATTAGAAAAACAGATTGGATAAAGGATAATATTTGCCACTGTAATTAGAAGAACACATTTCGAATGATAATCTATATTGTTTGTTTGATTAATGCGTGCAACATGTGAGTATTTTTCGAAATAATCAAAATTATGACCACTATTGAATACCGGCTCAGTGGTCTAGATGTCAGTCGTTCACTCAAGACAAAATATCGTGGGTTTGAATCCCGCCTGCTGGATCGTGGTTTCTCACCGGCGAGGAGTCCCATATAGGGACGAAACGGCCGTCCAGTGTTTCCAGGTTTTTAGTAGTCGTCTAACATTGATCGATTTATGATCTCAATCATAATTAGAAATCTATGAAAAATACGGTCACAGTTGTTTGATTCCTTCTTATATACTTTACGTGAAGGATAAATAAAGTGTTTTTGCGGAAATTTATACATTTTCTAGTGAATGCCTTTTATTTGACAATTACAGTAACCATTAAAAGATATCTTATAAGTGGATATAGCTCATTTAAACTAGTTCACAGCAATAATGAAAGGATCTAGTCAATTTTATAATAACATGTATGAAACTTTAGTTTGACTATCCTTTTTCTATAAAGATCAGCGCAACTAATATTTATGATTAGCCATGACATTGTAGTGAATTCACTAACCTAAAAAACAAATCCCAGTTTGCTTTTTTGCACACATTATAAGTCGTTACGGCAAAATAGTTCATCCTGGTAATCACTCGCTGATAAAATGTCGGAAATATCAATGATTGAAACTTTTTACTGACAAACCTATAGAAGTTTGAAGAAGAAGAATTTTCTCTATATTATCAACTTAATAGAAATACTTATTTTATAAACGCCGTTTAGGTTCGGCGTTTACATTTCAATAGGCTAAGAAAAATTAATCATCAGTATGAGGTTTTGTGGGGATTGTAATTTTAATAGTTGAATTCACGAGTAGATCTAAGCTAGATCGCCATTGAAAATCTGGAATCAATCGACGGCTGCTTCGTTCTAGTATGGGACTCCTCAGCAGACACACGCACGATCATGGATCTAGCTAAGATTAATTAGTGAGTTCAACTGCTAAAAGAATTATTATCCATTAAATAAATAACTGTTTTTTTACAAATAAGACAGGAAATTTATATAATTTATACTGAACACTAACTGGCCGAGAAAGTAAAAATTTGTAGTGGAAATTAATTGATGTCCAATACTGTAGACCAACTGCAGATACTGTTTCAACATCAGCGACAGTTCATTGATATGTCATCGTTACACATTTCCTCACAAAATTGTCCATTATTTATATTCATGATTATGATATAATTCATAATTAAGACTATAAATGTTCCTATATGACATAAGAACCATATACTTATTCGGATCAACTGAATTTTCAGCTGAGTAGAACAAGTGATTAATGAACTTCATCTGACTATTTTATTGAATTGAATACAATTCTAGTAGGAAGTCCATGTTAGCTTATCTTGAACAATCAGTGTCTTATAAATAAAATGCTATTTTTTGAAATCTTTATTAAACTCCAACTAGACTTGGTCATAACGTACACGACTGTACTATTATCTACAAATTCTTCATGAAGATGTCTAGTTCTCTAAAATAAAAGTGTATAAACCGTGTCATAAATATCGTCCAATAGTAATAGTTGGTGAATTTTCTGAAAACATTTAGTCGTATTTTATTTATTTATTTATTTAAACACAAATATTGGTACAAGGGGGCACCAGATATATATGCGCCACACAAAACAAGGAGAATGGGAAGAGAAAAGGGGTAAGATGCACATTAAAAAAATAAGAGTAGTGATGGGGAAACTGGAATGTACAACTAGAAGAACTCTTTCAGTTAAGGAGGCTATGGCCCCTCTTTATGAAGAAAGTAAAAGATTGCAGAAGGATCGCCATTGGCTTCTATTCTGAGCCATATCTGATAACGTCTTTAGCCACTGTGTTGCACCATCTCTTGGACCCCATCCAAGGAGTCGTGAAGGACTAACATTTAGTCGTATAAATGTTTTACAACTGAACACAACCAGTAATCAAATCTTTTGTAATCAATGTCACATCACACTTTTATCATTTGGAAATAACCGTTACTCTCTAATTGTAATCACAAACTAGTTACTCTATGATGTAATTATACTGAAAAAGTTTTTAAAAAAAACAGAACGATATTTTGTTTGCCACCAACTGTGAAATAACATTCCTACAATTTGAAGGGGGTTTTGTGGAGATTTTAGTAATTTTATATAGTTGAGATCATGAGCCAATTGTAGCTAGACCACCATGGAAAACCTGGAAGCATTGGACGACCGTTTCGTCCTCTGTGGCTCAGTGGTCTAGAGGTTAAGCGCTCACATGCGAAAGTGTTAGGTCGTGGGTTCGAATCTCGCGAGGCAGGATCGCGGATGCACATTGACGAGAAGTCCCACAATGGGACGAAGCGGCCATCCAGGGCTTCCAGGTTTCCCATGGTGGTCTAGCTTCAATTGACTCATAATCTGAACTATATAAAATTTCTACAATATCTTGTTTTTAGAATATTAAGGCAATACCGAGGCAGTCCAATTAAGGTGCACATACGTCAACAAGAGACTGATCAATCACAGTCCTAAATAACCATGGGAATATACAACTAAACAATACAAAGTGAATTAAAACAATCAGTTTAGTGTTTCGATCATTTTCATACTTAACAATAAAAACAAACCAACTAAATAGACTTTTTTTCTTAAATTTTTCATTCATTTTATAGAATGTTGAGTATCAGTTAATATAACTAATCTTTCTAGTGATCTTACCAAATTCTCTTGATACATTTTGTTTCTTTTATTATTTCTAATTACATTCAGCTTATATGTAGATATAAGTATACATGCGAATCTGCTGAATAGTGTGTTTGTAAGGCTATTTGATTTGAAGAAAAATTTCAAACGTTTAGTAAATGAATCCATTACAAAAAAACTCTTTTTTTTAGTAGAAATGAAACGTTGAATAGTTTGTTCGTTTCGAATACAGATGAACACCTCAACAATCATCAGATATTTTTTAATAGTCTTAGCTAAATACCTCTCAAACGGTTGCTTAAGTGGAAAGAAATTAGTGAATTAATTACTTCGTACATATGTATTTGTATATGAAAGATATAAATTATTTTACAAGTATAGGTAATTTCACAAAAAATAGGGTATTTTAAATGATGTCATCAATAAAGCCACTATAGAATACATTTTTTTCTAACCCATTTTTGAAATGTTGAGCAGTAAACTAACTTCACTATGCACTTTGTAACCAATTCAGTATCACTTCAAATAAATAGTAAATAAGTGAAAATATTTCAGTCGTTTATTACAAATGTTGAATTTTGTTAAGGTTTACGGCGTTTATTTTCGTAAGACAAGCAGGTTGAAACATACCCTATTGATAATCCTTAACAAGGAGTTTATTCAGAGTACATATTATCTTTTTTAAATATCTACATTTTACAAACCAATGAAAGTTAAGGTAGTTAATAGGAACACAATCAATAAAGTTCAAAGTCCGGTTTATTCAAAACTGTGTTTAAACTTTGAATTTAATCAATCATAGAGTTTTAAATCAATGATGATAAAAGAACATTGCTAAAATTGTTCAAATACATTTTGTTGCTAATCATTTTCGATGAAACATAGATTTTATTTCCATAAACACTTTATTTATTGAATGATTGCCAATGTCAAAAATTCAATCGGTCTAAATGAATTGAAATCATCAATGTAAACGTTAATTATTCAACATAATGGTTATCAAAACATTCATTTGTTTGAACGTTCCGATTGATGTTTAGGACTGCAACGGGTCAGTCTGTAATTGGCAAATGTGCATACTGTGATTATTGCCTCGATATAACTTTAATTCACAAGCATTGTAAGCAAAGATGGATAGTGGCTAGCAGTAGAATCCAGGACACGCGTTTCGTCTTATTTCGGACTCGTCAAAGAGTGGCTATCAGGACTCAGTAGGTGAGTGGATAACGCGATGGCGTTTGAAGCAAAAGGTACTGGGTTCGAGTCCTAGAGTGAACATCAACTTTGAGATGCTGGTACATCCATCTGAGAAGTCCCAAATAGGATGGAACGCGCTTCTTGTATTCCGCTGCTAGCCACTATCTATCTTTGCTTAAAATTCATTTTTGTGTTTATTAGAATTTAAGTTGTAAATAAAACTGACAAATAGTAAATACTGTGCTTTTGAATATCATAGCACATCATTAAATATAATAGTTTCTTTTAATGGGATAGTCACCTTAATCAATCGTCTTGTTCCGATGCTCACTGTTTTTCAGATTTAAGACATCCTACTTGAACTATTTAACAGGTTGGGTTCAATAATGCCGAAGGTGTTATAATGGAAATTTTTTTATCCCCGTACTATAACATTTAGAATTCGAAATGTTGTGAACATCGTTGATTCTCAAAAAACTGTCTCATATAACTTCAGAAAGTACAACGTTCAAATTCAGGATATTTAATTATAAGATATAAAAAAGTACCTTTATGTTAGTACTCTGTAGAAAAGAACCTAAGGTGATTCTACGATTTTTTCCTTCTAAACAATCACTCTGTCTTTACTTATAACTAGTTAAAATTTTCAATGGGCAATTTGGAAAAACGTAAATTTAGGAAGTAAAATGACTTAAGAGTAAATAACAGCTTTTATATCATAGATAAGTTGACAAATATCGACAGACCATCTGTACAACTGATGATAACTATTCACTTTAAATATTTACCATTTGTAGAAGATCATTAAAGTTAAATATGCTTCCTTAGACCATACAATGAACAAACTAAAACTGGTGAACTTGTAGCTCATTTGTCTTTTGAAAATTTCAATTCTGGTTGAGTATAATAAATTTTAAGCTTATTTAGAATATTCTAAGTTTACGTTTCGCTCCAATAATTTTGTTGTGTTTTCCATGACCTGTTATTCAATTTTCCAAAAAAAACATTATTTTCAACATACTCGGTTTACATTGTCAATAATGCTATAAACTTATAGTATACATATATATACATAATGGAATGATCATATGACCTATTCACTTTTACATTGTCTTATAATTAGTAGATGTTACGAAGGTAATAGCAAAATGATCAATTAACATACATACTGACTGAAACACACAAAAAGTAGTTCTCTTCTTTTAAGATAAGACACTTGTCTTATCTAATGATTTGTCTAATTATGAAATACAACTACTACAATAAAACATTATCAAGATTTATTATGTGTCTAATAATATTTCTACTAACATTCCCCCTGTTTTTCAATGGACTAATATTTGAACGAAGAATATTCTTTTCGATAAATTCTATTCAGGTTCTACAATTATATATCCAAATTAATAATCCGAAAAAAATGGCTAGGTTAAAGGCAAAGTACATCGTTTAAAGCATGTAAATTAAGGGTTGTCAAACCAAATAGAATAAAATTGTTAATGTTGATATGACTCATATAGAAATCATAATAAGCATATAATAATACATAAAACCCATTTAAAAGACTTCGGTACTTACCAATTAATAATGCGATTTTATCAAATTACTGGTATTTTTTAGTATCCTCAATAACGTGTTAACTAGTTTGTACAGATTGTGGAAGTGGGAACAAATCACTTGACAAATGTTCTTTAAGAAATATGCGTGTTTGTCTATAAAACAGTAATGTCTCAAACTTCTTTTCTTGCTCAAATGATTACGTGAATATCGATCTTTATCGATATTATTCAACAGTCCACAATATACAGTAATCACTGAATTTCAGACATTTTTTTTCAATTACTATTGAGTACGTTTAGGTTTTCATGAAGAAGGTGGCATGAAAAGTACATAAGATTCAGTTAACGATTTTGTTTAAAAAAATAATAATTTGTAACTTAATAATTTCTATTTTTTAATTACTACAAGTAAATTGTGATGTTTACCAATGAATTTGATTGGTTGAAAGAAATTCTTTTAAAATGACCAATGAAAAATGAGCATATCTTAATTGGAATCTAGCCAATACCTAAAAAAAGAACATTCTCTAAACGAAAATAATTCTATTGGAATACTAAAAGACTGTGTCTTTAATTCTGTACAGTGTTTAAACTGTAAAAATTAAATCTTTCTTTATTACGTCTAAAGTAACCATTCTACCAACTATATTTCAAGTATCACTAAGAAATTGAAAATACTTTTTTTAAAATTCATGAATCTTCATGTGAATGAATCAGTTATTAGTGTAACCAAATGGATTACATAATCAAACTGTGGAATTCAAATGGAAACAATATAGGCAATATTTAAAGCATAATAGATCATATAAATCCACTGATCCTATATGACATGTAAAGATTGTGTACAAGCATCAGTGTGCAAACCTTCCTTAGGATTGAATAATACGTTTTAAATCCTCAAATCTCCGTGCGTTCCATTTCCTTGAATTAATTTCCCTCGGCTAATAAACAATATTAAATTTAAAAACTATATTTTTTATCTAAAATAAATAAAACCAGGCCTTAAGAAGAACTTGTTTCTAAATAATATTCAAAAATGAAATGAACATGGAACAATAACTTTATATCATATAACAAGTTTGCATTATTGGGCTTTGAATAGTTTTCTAAAAGTATAACATGGTTTAATGTATTTGAGTAAAGACATTCAGTGTAGGTTATGTTGTCATTGACTTCAAGTGGCTTAAGTATTGTTTTAAAACATAATGCTTCAGTTGGATATAAGATTATTTACAACCTAAAAATTCTCATTTTAACAATAAATCATGATTATGGAAACAGTATGTAGCTTTTACCGTTAACCAATATAATTTTGAATGTTCATTCGTAAAAATGATGGTTTTCTCAAATAACGCCACTTAAACACTATTTAGTTAAGGACTAGTAAGCTTGGTGTACCTGCATCCCAGTTTTGATGTTTGCATCGGAGTTCAAACCCAGTACTGTTTGCTTTTAAACACCAATCTGCATTCCACGGAGGATATAAGTTTAGATAGTCACTGTTTTGTTCAACGAGTATAATGTTTATTTCATTAATTTCGATGGATTTAAATGAATCCATTGATGGTTTTCCATACTGAAGCTTCAGTAGCCTTTGTACAGATGCATCCACCCGGTGAGTCAAACATAGAACTACATTAACTTCCTAGATTCCACCACTAAGCAAAAACCATATATTCTGAAATATATACGGCAAAAAGGCTATATCTGCGCAATCTGCGCATGATCCACATTTACCGACAACAAATGCTAATTAAAGAAGAATTCCTTAATATCAAAAATAGAATAACCCAAAACTTTAGTAATTATGACGTCAACATTATTTATCCATAACTAATTTACCTAAACTATATTTTCGCTAACCCGAAAAAATTCAGATAACTATTTGCTTTTATTTTACTCTAGAGATTCGAAGTATTAAATAGAATTAAGTTATTCGTTTAAAAAAATAGAAACACCATATTAATTAAGCTGATTTACTGGAACACTTGAATCTCAGCTTCATAGTGAGACTTCAAACTTTTATAAATAGTGCCAGTACTCTGTACTATGCCTTTTCGTACAGTAAACGATAACCAGCACTTATTTTGTAACATTACATCAATTATCTTTTTTACTGAGCAATCAACTGGTAGTTATCTGAAACATATTTGAAAAAATATTCCTAACAGTTAGTAACCTCAACTTGTGTTCAACCATCAAAGTTCCCTATCAGTCCAACTTATAAAACTATGTTTCCATTCACAATAATTATGGCAACTGGATTTCAAAATATGTGTCACCCGTTTTGTTAAAACAAATATGAAAAAAGGAAATGTGTTTCCATCTTTCGACAATTAGTATCGTCATAATATTGATAATATATTAGTGCATGAGAACATAGCCAGTACTCACTATTATATAGTTCAAACAAATTATAAACAGTTTAATTGAAATATATTCGCAGTTAGAACAAAGATTGCCCACACGCTTAGACAAATCGACGTTATTTTGTATTCATGCTCTCCACTGATGCTTGAACGTTATATAAAATAATATTGTCTAAAACTAATATGTAAATGTGAAAAATTATCAAATTACTTTTCCAACTGTTTCGTTCTAGAGAAGTTGATTGGTGTCAAACATGTTAACGGTCGTATACATCTAATTTAACATAATGAAGATATAGACAGTATAATTGCTATCTTTTTTCGAAATGCATTTCACCCCTTCATAATTGTATGTTTCATGTCAACAAATATTATTGAACCATATTGTTTGTATTAAGATCTTCATCAAGTTTTACTCTAATTATACAGCATTGTTTGTATAAATTACAGAAAATATCAAACAAATAACGATACATTTTGGGTCATCAACTACAGTTGAATAGGATTATACATTAAAAAACAGGTACAACTATGAGTTCATGATAAGGTGACTGATATAATCATCATCATTAATTACGTAATAACGAATAGCCCCAAATATAATATAATGAGCAACAGATATAAAAAGAGTGAAGAAAATAAAAAAAATGGTTTTGTGAATCAATAAAATAGTTGATAACGCCTTATTTCCAAAATGAAAGGGACATTTATGTTGCAAATTATTTTGTAAGCAAACACAAGGACCAGCATCGAATAGATGGAACTTGGTTATCAGTGGGATCCATTAGGCACCCTTTGTCTCACTTACAACTTGTCAGCTTAGTGCACCTGTATCCCAAGGGTGATTCTTACTTCTAGACTTGAATTCGTTATCATTTACTTTAAACGCCAACATAGCTCTTTGGTACATGCAGAAAATGAGACCATATTGTGTTAGGTAAACTTGATGTAATACAATTATTCAATCTAAATGCTTTAGTCTTTTTCTCCTACATGACCAATAGCGACCAAGTGTAATAGTACAAAGTGAAGTTAACTCATCATACAGCCGATATAACTCTCGCCACAAGATCAGCTGAATCAGTAAATACAAGTAGATTTTACCAAATCATATATTTTGGTGACTGAATAGGGAACCATCAAGGTCTACCAGAAAATAATGGATAGCGAATAAAAAGAATTATATTAAAAGTCATTCTTCAATCAGTCTATTGTGCAACAAATCTACACTGTGAATGCTTACTGATGATATTTCATAACGTTTGCTTTTTATCAATCAACATTATCCATAGATAAAAGTCGAAACAGATGAATCATTATGGTGTAACTAGGCAGTTGTATGTTGTTTTCTTACATTTCAAATTAGAATATCATTATACACATTTGTTTTCTCGTCAAAGATCCGTCACAAAATAATACAAGTGGCTTTCTATTATTATATATGTACCGTACATAAGACTATAAGTAAATAATATGAGTAAATGTTTGTCATTTATGTGTATATTCCAAACTATAGACCATTATAAGGTTAACTACTGCTAATTTCAATTTAGTAAAACAAGGAATGTCATTTAAACTAATAGCAATAATTATTTGTTCAGCATAATATTGAATAATTATAGTTAATAGTCTATCAGATGAAATCTCACGGTTAACACGTGATGTCTAGAGATGAACTGAGTAGACTACTCAAATATAACATTAACTCTTTTTGATTAGGAGTAATTAGATTCATCGAATAAATCAATAACTACTATTGATGTTATTATTATCGTTGAGCTTTAATCGGTTGTGAGTTCATACCAGTTTCTTTTCCTTTCAATAGAAAATGACCACATTGTGATCATGTTTATAAAACATTTTTATGAGAATATTTATAAAAAACGGGCACGTTTCATTTCCTCAGTTCAACACATTCAATTAGTTTTTACTCATGACCTTACATCGAGCTAAGCGTACAATCCGTATGTTATTTAGCGTTCATAAGATCGTTAAATTCCAATTCATTGATTTTTATTTTAAACTTCAACAAGTCATGTTCATTCATTGGAATTTTTGTTTGATCGAATGCTTTGATGAACACTTCTTATCATGACATTGAGAAATTTGTCTTAAACCCAGTGTCAAATAATTAAAAGGCTATTTAATAAATAATCTATTAATGGGTATGCTTTATAATATCATTCACTATCTTGAGTTTTCTTAATCCATCGAAGATTTATAAAAATTGAAATTAATTCCATGTGAGCTTATATGTCATACAGTTGAGATGATCTAGATAGAAGTGAAATAAATATTGAGGATTCCCTGAATTTTAAAGTGTTTCAGTTGAATTAGGTTAGTAAAGAACCTTACCGTCTTTTTAATTATTTTATTTTCACTGGTTCCACGTTTTATAATTGAAACATTTTCAGAAGGGGTTTTTTGTGGAGATTTAGCATTTACATAGTTGAAAGCATGAGTCAATTGAAGCTAGACCACCAAGGAAAACCTGGAAGCACTGGATGGCCGTTTCGTCTTATTGTGGGACTCCCCAGCAGTGCACGTCTACGACCTCGCCTCGCGAGATTCGAACTCAGGATCCTCCAGTCGCCAAGGCACTTAACCGATATATTCTCGTACTAGAAGTCTTTATTCATGATTTGGAATCTTTGAATGAGTTATATTTACTCATTTATTTTCTCAACATGCAACCAATAAAGGTTGCGTTTAGGAATTACGTGTAATAGGTTTTGAATCGGTTTTAGGATTAGGATTTGGTGTTAGTGTTAGGGTAAAGGGTTTTGTATTATTTGGGTTAGGAGTTCTGATGTTAATGGCGCTTGATCCAGGAGTCAAGATAAAGGGAGTGTGAATTAATAGTATTAGGAATAAAAATCCCAATTACAAGGGTTTTAGGTACTAGGATCTGGGCCATATGTGTTAGGTCTAGGGTTTAGTGTTATGAGTGTTATACAGATGAAAATCCCTTCATCTATACACTATTCTATGCTATAGATTAAATCTTATTAAATACTTTCAGATTTAATCGAAATCGGGAGGAGACATTTCTAATGATTAAGCTTTCCCATAGTGTCTTATTTCCTGGGCATATACATACTAGACCTCACTCATCTTTCAAATTTGCACAAAGATCAAGAGGCGTTATCTTAAATCTGATTGTTCCAATCAATCACGTCATTATGGTTAAGTTTTATCAAAATGTGAATGGTAAGAAGGTAGCAAACTGTCCGAAGAAAAATCGCGAATTCATCAATCTTAGTAATTCATTAAAAAAAGTAGCTTTAAGTAAATTCTATATTTTCATTTATGTTACTCATATCACGTATCAATTTGATGCGATAAAATGTCGTTCCAATGAGTTTGTGATATTATTTAAACGTTGTATACTTACATTTATACATTTAATCAAATTAATCGGAAACTTTCGGAAAAAACAAAATTTTCATTTTTTTTAACCTGGTAGAACTATTTATGGTATTACTGTTGTTGATCTGTGGAGGATCTCAACCACACAAACGATATCATGGTAACAATATGTGTAACTTATGATGTTCGCTGAACGTAGATTAAAAAATGTAAGTTTTCATTAGAAAAATATTTCTAATGTTTCACTATTTTCTAATCATAATTAACTTTTATGAAAGAATAAATCTATTAAAGCACTAGTGCTAATGTGGTGCATTCTACTTATTATAACAGATATGAGTAGTATGTAGTACCAATCGGAAGTGGAATGACTGTGAGTAGAAGATTGAATGGATCCAATTAAAGAGCAGAGAGAGGAAAACTAAAAGTAATCATAATAAAAACAGGAATGAAGGAATGATGAGTTTTGCATAAGACAACTGGTGATGTATTTAATGTATGGTTTTCATATTGCATAAATACACTGCGATTTGGCGTTAAATAATGAACTTGTTTCATTACTTGAGAGCTTATTTACTTCACCAGTAAACTGTAGTTTAGATAAATTTAATTACGTTACAAATTAATTGGTCAAATCATTCATTTAAATTGTTAACTGATATTCAAAAACCTATGCTCCTGAAATAGTAAAATGATAAATGATTTCGAACAACTGCAGTATAATTATTTCATCGAATCCACATGGTGTTCGACGCTTACAAGCAATCAACAGTGTCATGTTTATCAGCTAATTACATTTTATAACAAAGTACACACATAAGAATTTAAATGAAAAAAATGACACGATTTGTTTCCCTGAACATAATACTTAAAATTGTCTCACAGTAGAATATACGTAAGGTTAATGGTTTTAGGAAAAGTACGGTGTGCAAACGAGTTGGCCAATCAGAAAATAGATTTCAGGAACTGATAGTTTACAAAAAAAAGGTGGCAATAATACTAAACTTGGTAAACAAATTTTTCATAATCGACTGATGTTTTCAGTTCTTCTATAAGTTGTTCTATCTGTAAATTGACAAACTGATGTGTAAGTTAACGAATATGTATATACATAATCAGTCTTCCTAAGCCTACCTACGGATACAAATAAACTTCAGTAGTCAGCACATAGTGTTTGTTTGTCTTACCACATCATTATGTTTGATAATCTCATAACATATTCACGCGCGTTTATGAAACCTTTATGACATTTCTACGTATAGTTTACAGAAAGGTATAATCAGAGACATCGTGGTGGCTGGCAATATACATTGAGAAGAATGGACATTAATTATTCAGATGTTGATTCCTGAACTGCTAACATCCAACTGGCGATCACTCAATATTTAACGTCAGGATCTACCAAAAATTAAGAAACGGAAACTTGTTGAAATACTTTGTGCTGAGAATTCTATAGTGTACCAAAAAATATATTGAATAGAGCCATTATTAATAACAATAAACATTTTAAACATTTTTTGCTTTAAGATGGAGAGAATAAGTTTACTTCTTTTTTTCAAAAGTTCTTAGCAATATACATGTACACTTTAAATACTCTTTTTGCGTGATATCTGATAAACGTCACGTGTTTTTAAATTTAAACTAAAACCCCAAAATTTACGTTCTCGGACTCGGTTAACTTGTTTTTATACAATACTTATTTACTTACGCCTGCTATTCCCAATGGAGCATAGGCTCCCGACCAGTATTTTCCTACCCACTCTGTCCTGAACCTTCCTTTCTAGTTCTATTCAATTTTTTCATTCTTCTCATGTCTGTCTCCATTTCTCGGCGTAATGTGTTCCTATTCTCCTTTGGCCTTCAGGATTCCATGTGAGGGCTTGCCTTGTGACGCAGTCGGGTGTTTTCCTCAATGTGTGCCCTATCCACTTCCAGCGCTTTTTCCTGATTTCTTCCTCCGCTTTAAATCTGGTTTGTTCTCTCCCACAGTAGGTTGCTGCTGATAGTGTCTGGCCAACGGATCTGAAGTATTTTGTGTAAACAACTGTTAATAAACAGCTGTATCTTCTGGATGATAGCTTTCGTAGTTCTCCAGGTCTCCGCCCCATACAGTAGAACTGTCTTGACATTTGTATTGATCATGGTGTTGGTTGACAATTGTTTTGAGTTGCAGATGTTCTTAAGTTGTGAATATTCTGCTCTTGCTTTTCCGATCCGAGCCTTCACATCTGCATCTGATCCACCGTATTCACCAATGATGCTGCCCAGATATGTAAAGATTTTCACATCCTCCAAAGCTTCTCCGTCAAGTGTGATTCGACTGATGAATGTTGTGTTGTATCGGAGAATCCTGTTTTTCCTTTTGTGTATATTGAGACCTACTGCTGCTGAGGCTGCTGCTACACTGGTTGTCTTCTCCTGCATTTGTTGTTGCGTGTGTGATGGAAGAGCCAGATCATCTGCGAAGTCTAGATCGTCCAGCTGCATCCTAGCTGTCCCCTGTATCCCGTTTTTATACAATACACTCAGCATCATAACCTGATTTTTCTACCAAATATGTAGCTTCATTTCAAATAGAATATTTGTTATAAATTCTAGTAATGAAGACTAAACCTTGGAAATCTATGAAATTTCGTTGCTTCATTAAAGTACATTAATTTTTATGAATTTGTCGGTGTTAATCAATATAGTTCACGTCACTTTCGACAGAACTAACCTACAACTTTTTAAACCATGTTGCGAATTGATATATCTAGATTTATTTCGTTTAACTATAAATAAACAATAACAAAATCCAACATTATGACATCTACAGATAGCACATATCTCTGTCTATTTGCATAACAGTGGTTCATTTATATATTTACGTATATCACATGTTTCATCATTGATTATTCTGAAATGTTATCTCTGAATTACCATTGTTCTTCGTTAAACGTAACGAATTGTCAACATTTCACAGAAAATGTAGCTTTTTATGTGATGGAACAAGAAATTTTTCACTTTAGATTTCACGTAAACACTGAACTGGCAGGTAGTTATTTGATGAAGAGGCACATCAAATGATTGGTTTGACAAGGTTGTAAAAAGTGTACATAACAGTGAAGTGACGATAGATCGTGATTCAGATTGACAACAATGACTTTTCATTCAACTAAAAAATATTTGGAATAAATATTTTACTAATTAATGGATAAATATTAATCATGTAGTGACAAAAGATAATTCGTATTTAGGCTTCGTCCAAGTTATTAGATTTTTTGGTTTTACAACATGGACTGGTTTTGGTTAGACAGCTGACGAAAACCAGAAAAGAATGGACAGCTGTTTCGTACCATTATGATGCTTTTCAGGAATCAATATCCGTGAACTCACCTAGGATAGAACACAGGAAATTCAGGTTCCATTGACAATGATCAAACTTCGGATACCTGAATTGTTATCCGAAAGATTATATTTCCCATCTCATTCGTTCTGAAATATTCTGCAAATATTTTCCAACATCATCGATAAGTAACTTTCTCACAGCTTTCACTGTTAAAATCCATTTAATTTGCGTTTTCCCTTGGAATCCCAGAATTATTTTTTCGAAATTAGTTAATTGTGAGTACACAGTAGTTAACAGTTCAAACAGTTAGATGAGAAAATTGAACGTTTGATAGTTACACCAGTGATCTGATCTCCAATAGCTGGTCGCGACACCCTAAATTCTTGATTTCGGTCCCTTGTTTGGTGGGGGATGAACACTGCACTAGGTCGAAACACTTGTCCATTAATTAATGTATTTGAATAGTTATCATATTAAAACCGCTTCCTGTACAAAAATTAAAATACATAACAATCAAATAAAATAACAAGCATCATTATTTTCTTAGTTATGAAATTTGCAGTCTGACTGGTGCTTAAGGCAAACATTATTAATGTTTTCTTAGTTTGTAGGAGTTTCTATTTGAAACTATCAAGTCCAACCGTGGCATTGATATTTGTTTGTAGTAGTTTGTTTTATCCCGTTGTTAATATTTTAACTGTATTTTGACAAGTGATAGTTGACATATATGCATACTGCGGATTGCCTCAACAAAGTTTTCGCTTATCAAGTTTATATAGAATGTGTAGAATGGAGCTAGCAATGATATTCAAGACACACCCTTTTTCTTGTTAGGAATTCGTTAGTCTTAGTATCAAACTTCAGTCGGAATGTCAACAACAAAGTGTTTTAAACCATTTCAAATAAAATTAAAAGTAATTGATTACCTAGACTCATTAGTTAAGTGAATGTGTTCGGTGTTTGTAGTGTAAAGTACTGGACTTGAATCTGGAGGCGAAAATCAATGAAATATTTTTTTTGGTGTATTGTTTGATCACTCTATCATAATAAAGAGATAATTACAAATATGCTTTGTTCAAAATGGCTTTCAATGATTTCTAGAATAAACATTGTTTTACATTAACTGTAACATTATGGAGATAATTTATAGGCATAACCTGAAACACTTCCAATTATCTTATGTTTCAGAACAGTTTTCTGGCTTTGCTACATAACAAGCTTGTTTTAAACAATAATGCTCCTTTTGACAAATGTTCCAAGTGGTTTTCATGTTATAATTTAACGTCGAAGAAACTGAGTGATAGGTGACAAAATTCTTGGAAAATATATGTCAAAAAGCTGAGATAATGCTTTTGAACACTTAAAACCTACTGCTTCAGAGAACCCACAAATGTGTGATCTTACAAAAGTTCTTGAGAATAGGCTTCGAGACAAAATTTGTGAATAACGTCTCATACCATATTATTCCCTAACTGTTGGTCATAATTCAACAGTCTGTCTGAAGTTGAATCAGCAGAAATGACGCTATTGATTTCCTTTATTTCAAATGTCTCTCTGAAGAGACTGATGAGTAAGAGTAAAGTTTATGAACGACATGTGAGAAACGCTAAAATGACTTTGGAATGTCCACCTATTTACCACCGTTAAATGCTGCTTATGTATTATGCTAGTGTGAACAATTAGGATTAGGATTTAAAGTTAAAGGTTAGGGTTAGGAATTACATTGAATGTTTTCATCGTGAACTGACATCATCCATAATGTGAAAATGTTATTCAGTCAAATGAGTGAATGACTTTCGCGCCAAAATGCAAGATCTGCTATCTTAAATGTGATTGGTTTCCTCCATAAATTATAGTCTTGCAGAATGATGTTGTCTTGCTTTTCAAAAATGTCTCCGTCACAAATTTCTATGAATACAGATTGCAAATAAGAACTCTGAAATTTATTTCCCTAAATATTGCTTGAAAGAGCTACTGTTAAGTCATAAATAAGTCATCAGCGCTAATTTTACCCCACCATTGGGTTTCATTCTAAAACAATAGCAGATGGTGAACCTACAAAATACTTTATTCTGACCACAGATGAACAGACAGCGAATGTAATGGTATTCTGCAAATAATCGGATCCAAACTCAAAATTTTATTGAAGTAATGCCTGGAGAAGGCATATTCCAAAAGACTGCTACCTATAATTGTATGAAAGAAGGATGAAATTCTGAAAAGTGCTTAAATCACTTCCAAATAAACTTTAAATTCTTAGGTAAAACTGTAGCGAATATTTTTAATAACTAATTGACGAGATCATTTGGAATAATCTTGATTATTCTTATCTTCATCAAATAATTAGTGGATTTTTTGAAACATATTCTCCGAATTCAACTTGTATTCATCAATCTATGTGCTCTTCTATGGCAAGCAAACTACTTCCAAATGTTATGTCATAGTATTTCTCAGCATATTCTTGTTTATATTTCTCTATTTTATAAAACTGAAAATGGTTACAAATAATTAACAATCTCATTGGCAAATATCTAAACACATATAC
This sequence comes from Schistosoma mansoni, assembly GCF_000237925.1. NCBI lineage: Eukaryota > Metazoa > Platyhelminthes > Trematoda > Strigeidida > Schistosomatidae > Schistosoma > Schistosoma mansoni. Next base: position 5,960,553 of record NC_031502.1, on the reverse strand, counting down.
ATCCATACATATATGTATATGCTCCGTTTAATGTGACATGTTAATCATTTTATTCTTACAATAGAAAGTAAACATTGAATTAATCAATGTCACTAAATAAATGTTTTGTTTCATTATGCTTTTAATACTGTTATCTTACATAATAACCAATAAGCAAGTATCATTCAACCTCACGTCATAACTTATATATATATATATATATATATTTACCCTCATTTATCATTAGTGTTATAAATATGCATCAACAGGATCAAACTGACAAAAAACACATTTCTCATTTTCCCAAGGCAAAATCTTATTTCTATTAGTGTAGAAAGATTTGCGCACTTGAATCTTGTTCTGTATGTTTGTGTGTGTGTGTGCGTGTACGTGTATGAGCGTACAGTTCTTTTCTGTCCTTTGTAAATATCTCGTCTCTTTTCATAATATTTTATTTGAAAAAAAAGTAAAAAAAAAAAGTATACATTTGGGAGAAGACAAAAAAAATATATAAGTCAGTCATTTAGAAGAAAAATTACAATAATAAAAATTTGTCAAAAGTTGAAGCAGATAAAACTAGGTTGGTGTATTTGGATAACAATGGTCCAATGGTCTAGTGTGATGAATAGTATAGTATAAGACATAGTTTCAAGATGAATGTTAAATGCTATATTATAAGAAAGAAAACTAAACTGATTTATTTATTCCCGAAGTTTATTTCTACTTCTTTCTTTTTTCTCTCTAAGAATCTCATAAAAGAAATAATGGAGACAGTTATATTTAAAACAATAACGTAATGGTTCATTGGTCCTAGTGAAGTTAAGAATTGTAACAGTTTGCTTGGTGTATTTTTAGTTAGGATTTTTCCAACTAGTATTAATGAGATTATCAAATGCTAGAATATTGACTTTATTTGATTGCATAATTTAAAGTTTTTTTTAAAACCGAAATATAAATCATACCGAGTTGATGAAAGTGTTCCGAAACAATAATCTTTTACATCAATTATCTTTGATGAAAGTTTTATTTTTTTTCACTATTCATGTGTTATATGTAACATTATGACACGTTTTTGTTACCGTATGCAATTTATGTTGAGATTTTGAAGAACGTGAATAGGTTATTTAGATTTTTCATTAGGAATAGTTGTTTCACGACATGAAAAGATAAAGTTTTCCTTAAAGTAACACCAGCTGATATGATACATGAAAATGTTACGTCATGGATGTGCTGATAATATGTAATATTGTAAAACTTATATAACAGTGAAATGGTGAATGAAATTTAATAACATATAACGATTCCTTAACACTGTATTTGAATAAGCACAAGATATTCAGAGTGTTCTTATACATGACTGAATCAGTAAACTTATAATACCTCTTTATCCAAAGTACAGTTTGTTCCACGATCTAAGCCATGTCAATTTGAACAATTTAAATTCACAGAGGAAATACAACCAATGACCATAGATTCTAGTTTTCCACGCGAAATAACAACACTTTCAATTAGAATGATTTGTTTATAACCACTATTAGTATCATCTAAGATAAGATGAATAATTTTTTAAATAACACATTTACGCTCAGTATGGAGGGTGCATGAGATAAACGAATTAAAATTATTCAGTGCTCTGCTATTACTAATAATACTTAGTAGTTCAAGGGATTAAACTGTCCTGCTTGAAAGTACATTGGTATGTTAAAATATAGGAAAAGCACTCGTATATTAGAGGTTCTCTTAATCAATTCTGTCCAAATTTATTCTTCTCAAAGTAATCGAATTTATCGAAATGCAAAACAACTAGTTTTCGATACATCGATTCTCCTTGAACTGAAAAGCATTGTTTCAAGTCAGAAAATTGTGCTATCCATTTAAGATAATAATTAAAGATGTAAAAATTAGAAAATTGTTTATGAATAAATTATTATCAACTGATTTTATGTTATGAAGCAATGAAAATGTAGTTTCATCCATATAGCCCTAAAGGGTGGTGACTAGCAATGGAATCCACAACGCTCGTTTCGTTCTACTTTGGACTCTTCATCTGGATGTACCTGTATAATAGGGTTTATGATCATGCCAAGAATCCGAAATAGTAACTTTTGCATGAGCAAGTAACTATCTGAACTCGGTAGTGATGTGGAGAACGCGATTATATTTGAAGCAAAAGGTACGAGATTGATCTTTCAGAGTGAAGATCAAATTTAGGATGTAGGTACACTCAGCTGGCGAGATCTAAATGGGATGGAAGGCACGTTGTGGATTTTACTGCTGGCTATCACTCATCTTTCCTTAAAGTGTTACATAAAATGCTATCAAGATATTTCATTTATTTTTGAAAAAATAACACCCCCTCTGAATAGTCATTTCAAATCTATTTCTCTACGAACTAGTCTAAAAGAAAGCTGTTTTTCTGTTATTTTTAAGGTATAAAATGTAGAAATGTACCGTACATCATAATGAACGTTGATTTCTTTCTTGATAGTGTACCACTGGTCTTTATATTTTTTAGAAACGATGCAAGATTATTCTCAAAAAATAAAACTTTAAAGAGACTTTTCTAGTTGATAGTTACTTGATGAAGTATAAAAAGTATATTGTGTATATTGTACACAAGCTTTTAGATCTATTAATTCTCAAGTGAAATCATTGCTACTGTCATTCATTATAATATATTGAATCTAATCTATGATCAGATTGGAAAAAGGTCAATTCTGACAAATTACTAACAAAACACATTATCTAAAAGCAATTTCGTCTGGAATTTTAATTGATAGTAGTATATTAAATACATACAGCTACTAAATAGTAAACCATACAAATTTTCATGTTTGTAGTATGATTTATAGTTTTAATGTGATAAGCTAGATTGTAATCAAGCACCGGCTTATCGTATTTTTTCGCTTAAGACATAAAACCCATTCATATAATCAGTGTCAGTAACAGCATAGTCATTTTGAGTTCGATACCTTCTTTTGAAAAAACATAATGAACTAGTATTTCAGAAATATGAGACATCCATAATTTGAAAGCTTTACGAAAAGCTGAACTGATTATTCCATCGTATATTTGAAGTTACTTTAGTCACTTAGTGATAAACAAAACTTTTTCTAAGTTTTAGTACGTAAAAATGTCTAAGCCTACCATACTCTTGAGAATGATATGTTAGGTTCATGAGACGTATTAAATATATGCTAGAGTATCTACGAATTGTTTGAAGCCACTGCTTTGACTTATATAACTTAACTCATATAGTTTATATGATCGAAACGGTAAAACTACCTGTTTTATTACAGTCGACTTTAAGGAACTTTGCACTACAATGGAAATATAAATTTAAGGATTCATGATGACAAATCTCCGGTCTTCAAACTCTTTTTCAAACTGCTATCATTCATTCAGTGTTAGTGAATAACTTGTGTGCTATTTAGTTTTTTTATCTGTAGCATACGTCATTCCAAGTAATCAATATTTCCTTGCTCATTTTGCTGCGGATCAGTTACATCAACTGCATTCTCAAAAGCTTTTTCAATTATAGCACTTTTTCAGTATTGTATGCTGTTTTAAAAGTGCCTTTTTGAATATAGTTGGACTTTATGATGAACTTATTGACACTAACCTTTCTTTAGTGGTTGAATGTTTGAAATAGATTCATAATTGAACAAGCATTGGGTATTTGAACAATTTGAACTTAATTCAACAAGTTGCAGTCAAACATTTGACGATGTAAATTACATACATCAAGTTCAGTTAACTTAATCGAACACAGGCTTTATATATTAAGTACTTATGCATGTAAAACATAATTCACATTAAGCCTAAGTCCCCGTCACATTTGTTTTCCATGAGAACTACTTACTTACTTATTAACGCCTGTTACCCCTTGTGCAGGAGCATAGGCCATCTACCAGCATTCTCTATCCAACTCTGTCCCGAGCCATGCTTTTCAGTTCTTTCCAGTTGTTATTCATTCTTTTCATATCTGTTTCAATCTCCCGGTGTAATGTGTTCTTTGGCCTTCCTCTTTTCAACTTCCCTTCCGAATTCCAAGTTAGGGCTTGCCTCGTGAGGCAGTTTGGCAATTTCCTCAATGTATGTCAGATCCACTTCCAACATCTTTTGCCTGATTTCCTCTTCAGCTGGAAGCTTGTTTGTCCTCTCCCATAAAACTCTGTTGTTGATAGTATCCGGCCAGTGAATTTTCAGTATAAATACCTGTACCTTCTTGACGATGGATGTAGTAGTTCTCCAGGTTTCAGCTCCATACAGTAGGACTGCCTTGACGTTCGTATTGAAAATTCTCACTTTGAAGTTAGTTGACAGTTGTTTAGAGTTCCATATGTTCTTCAATTGTGGGAATGCGGTCCTTGCTTCGCCAATCCTCACCTTTACATCTGGACTAGATCCTCCTTGTTCATCAATGATGCTTCCCAGGTACGTGAATGAGAATACTAGCATAAATATCTTTTCAGGATTGACTCAATTAGTACTTTCTACAAATAACTGATCTTATGCTTGCTTAGATAGACACTGTATCTATACCATAACTTAAAATTAAGTTTAATCCCTATGTAATTACTAAAACTTCAACTGTGATTGCTTTATTTTATTATAAAAAACCTTCTCGACCTAAATGGATTAGATTTCATGAATAGTTGTACAGAAATGTATTCAAGCATCAGATATTGAGGAATCACTACTAATCTTAAAGTCACTTAGATCTGATCTAATTTTCTACTAAGTTTGAGACATAAAAATTATGATATTTAGCCTTAACCAACTTTTAAAAAACATTTATGGATAAAATAATAAATAGATTTTAGAACATAATGATCGTCAAAGAGGAGTCTTTATTGTCGATTATACGAATAAATTATTAATTTAGGCTGATATATTCATAAGAAGTGAAAATAGTTAGTAGTAGATAGCGTCGTTTTAAATCTATCTCAAAAAATAAAAAAATCTGGACAATAAAATGTTATATAACTTGGAAATTGGACGAAATCTTGTATATTTAGTTCCCTTTTCCTGAAAATCGATATATATATATATATACAGGTCATTTTTGGTTCTTTGTCATAATATTCTTAAGAAAACGGTTTAGAAACAGACAGGTATAGAATGACCCTAAAGAATTCGTGTCAATGTGTAAAACTATTATCAGTATGACTGATTTTTAGTTGTTTTATTCTGAAAAGGGCAATCTCGCTGAGTATGTGAAGTCATGAAGTCATTAGAAGCAATCAGTTGTCATGTTATGAGTATATGATAATTCACTGTTTGAAAACTCTGTTTATTATGGAGTAACATTGGAAAAATGTAAAACCTATGTAGGTTTCGTTGGTCAATAGGTGTTTCAAGACCTTGAAAATTTTCTGATATCAAATTTTTCAGTAATTTAGGATTCATTCTATTTTCTTCTGTAAAAGTGAAACACACTTAATAGATTGAACTTTGGAGGGAAAAGTGTTGTGTCAAGTAGAAAAAAGATAAAAGTTCAGTCCGTGTCGTCAGAGAGACAGTTATCTACCATTACCAACACATGAGGGTTGCGCAGTACCGTAGATTGATCAAAATCAGACATTAACACCATTAGATGCTGGATTTTGAGCACTCCTGAGTGAGACTGACATTCAGAGGTCCAATTTCTGGATGCGGGATCGTGGATGCAGCCACCCAGTACTTCCAGGTTTTAAAATGTAGGTCTAGATAATATTAGTTCGTGATTCTAACTTTAAAAATTATACAATCTCCACAACACACCATACCAACAATATGAAATGGTTCACAATTGATTATGTTGTCAAAATTGAAAAATAATCAACCGTCACGTTTATTCTTGACAGTAAAGCAAGATGTTGCAATATGGATTTTTTAATTGGGCGAAAGTGTTTTTCATATCTAGTGCAAATACGAAATTATCGTACTGTGGGAAGATATGTCGTTCGTAGTCATTTGTTAATTAGTGTCCACAATTACGACATGTGTTGAAGATTTTCCAAAGGCGAAATAGTTCAATAATTGTAACAGGAGCCTTCATCTTCACTCACTCTTATTGATAAGTAGTTAGAAGCAGTCGAAATGTTGGTGTATCTGTATGGCTATGGGAATGCTGGTGCTGGCATGTCGAGTGAGAGTAATCTATTAATATTAAAAACCGAGATATTCATATTTGGTGCTATTGTCATACTATTCGGCTAAAAATCCATCATGTTTCTAAAGCGTCAATTAGAAATGTACCACTCTATCATTCTGAAACCTTCTCACTCCTCGAGATGATCATGTCGGACGATCACATAGATCATGCGGCCAAATGATCTAAAACATTATCAGGCTCTTTTTCCACATTTACATCTTGAGTTTTAAAAGTATCTTAATCCATCTCTTCAGTGAGTTGGTTGTTTTTTTATTGAATCATATTTTTTAGTCCTAATGTTTTTTGCTACCACTAATACTTACTACTTCAACTAGTCTGGAATTTTTCTCAAGAATTCTTTTCTCTGGACTCAAATGTTGTATTAACTTGAACCAATGCATATCTAAAGAAGTTTTTAAGTTTGTTATGACAGACTAGAAAGTAGAATAAACATTCTTAATAGAAAGAATACTTTCATGAATGTATTTTAACTAAACTATTTCACTTTAGGTTTTTAGCGACCTATTCAGTCTCTCGAAATGGTAGCCTTGCAATGATCAATGGAGGCAAACATTTAACTTACCATTTCCTGCATTACAAAATAATTTTGGTTTATACCTATTATTATACGTCATACAGGATGCGTCACATATCAATTTGTTTCAACTATAATTACAGCAAAACAAACCTGGAGCGGGAACACACACATAATTTTATACAAAATAATGCATTTATCATGTAATATATATAAACGAGATTTAAACATCTATAACGTATACACAAATTGTTCCCACCCAGTATCATCAATGAATGTGACCAAATATTCTAATGATATATGAGTTTGAAGCAACATTTCAATTTGCCACCAGTGAGTAGCTGTAGATTCGAGTTTTCATGAAGCAATAAATTAACGGCCTTCCTGTTTTCTATTAATTTCATACAGTTGCTGTCACGGTATATAGAATCAAAACATAATATAAACATATTTTTTTTACATTCAACATATAAACATTATACATAATGATAATTTGACCAGGTGCATATAAGAGAGGAAGAAAAACAGGCAAGTTTTTACTTTTCTGTATGTATGCGTCCCTTTTTTGCCAAACCTATTAGCTTCATATACCCATTCCCATAACAATAATAATAATAATAATGTTTTACATTTGATTCATCCAGTTACTTGATAACCAAAACTAAATTATAATCTGACGGTTTATTCCTTCATTTCATCTTTATTAATTTTATATTCGCTTGATTAAAATCAGTTGTTAGTTTCGGAAATATTCACATTAATAAGAATTAAAACATACTACTCATTTACTTATTTTATAAAGATTCCTTTATTCAATACAAACTTTATCTACTATTACTTTAATTGATATTTGATAGTTTCCATTTGTAAGATACTTTTTTTATTATTTATCAGATCCACTTACAAAAGGGATTAACTAATATTGAATCATTTACAGATTATATTATTATAATTATAAAGTTAAGGGAAGTATACGCCTTTACAATATCTTTTATCAACATAAATGTAGATATAAATCATGGAGTCGCATTTTGAAATTGAGTAAACAAGAAATAGCTGCTAAAACTACCAACTTCTATACTTGACTTCAATGGATTTGTTTTTTGAACAATCAATAATATTCTACATTATGTAAGACTTGGCTGTTTGAGTTATGAACGTATATGAATTGACTGTCAGTGTTGCGAATGAAGATCGTTGGACAAATACAGATGATATAATGATTGAGTTCATGAGTCAATTAAAGCTAGACCACCATTGAAAACCTGGAAGTACTGGACGGCCGTTGCCTCCTGGTGCGAGACTCCTCAATAGTGCGCATCCATGATCCCCCTCACAGGATTCTCACCCAGGACCTACCAGTCTCGCGCGTGATCACCTAACCTCTAGATCACTGGCCGGCATACAATGGCGTTATTATCTAACTTCAATCAATCCATAAAATTGCGACTTTAAAAAGGGATATGAAATGTAACACTCAATAGGAAGTTATTTTCACTAATTTAAAATAATTATAGATACAAAAGGATCCTTACTCACTTACTGACTGACTGTTATCAAGAAAATATAATAAAGCAGTGACTAATTAAAATTCACAAACCCTGTTCAGGTAAAAATTGTCGTGAGTTTCTATGTAACTGACATGATCAGTAGTGATGAATTTATATAATAAATGATTGTAAATTTTATTAAAATGCAAGTATTCTGGGGAAACATTGGTAGATGAAGGTTGCTTAGTAAAAAACTACCTTTTGATTTATTTATTTATGTTGTAAAGGACTAATTCATAATTATAGACATAAATTTTGTCTGTTTTCGACATGTCATGCATCACAAAACGTTTAAAAATATCACAGAAAAATGTGAGTTTACAAATTTGATCCCTAGTGTAATATAAAACATAATAACGTTGCTTCGGACTCCTGTTTGTTATTCTATAGTTTGGTGTGGCAACATCATCAAGCTAGAGTGTGCTAAACTAGGTTATCATGAACTTTTCAAGAAAGCAAAACCATGTGTTATAGATTGACATTGTTCTGTTTTTTTTTAAAAATTAATTTCGTTTTACCTTATGTTGGAACAATATTTACACTTAACAGAGTAAGACTGATGAGTTCTTTATGAGACAGTTTATTGTTTACATAAGCCATTGATGAAGTATTAGTAACCTGTATGCGTATTGAATAAATTTATTTCCAAATGATGCGATTTTAGTATACCCAGTTTAAGAGGTTGATGTTTAAGTCAACAAGTATGTCATTCCTGCCAAATTCAATTACAAATGTGACTTACATATTCTTCACTCAAATAAAAATGTTCCGGAACTATTACATAATTGTATATAAAAAATACTTTGTTTATCAACATGTTAAATAACAATATATATAATGTACAACTTTAACAGATAACGTAGGTGGAAATATGTTTCCTTAGCTGAAGTATCTTGATGACAAAACACAAAAATGACTATTTAAAATTTCTTAACCCCACCTAGTTTCTACAATACCTATAATCAACCGTGTATGCTATAACTAGCTAGTCTTGGTATAAATACTGAATGCATGCATTAGAATCTTTTATGTTACCACTTGAGCTTATGACAATTCAAAGAATAGAGTTTTGATTACTTTTGTTCTCCAGCACTTGGAATTACGTATCATGCAAAACAGAATTATCTAAACTAAACTGATGCATGACTTCGATCTATTAGTAACAATTAGTAATCATCAATGAAAAAAGATCAATAGAATATTATTTGCAACGTTTTGAATCATTTTTACTGAAGAAGTGAATCGAAACCGAAATTTTGGACGTAAACATCAGCATTAGACTGTAAGCATATTTAACGATCTAATCCTAAATAGAATAGAAGCATGTCTTGGATTCCACTGCTAACCTTAACCCATTTATTTTATAAAAACTTATAATTAAATGGCTACATTGAGACAACCCATCCAGAATGTGAAAGTGTTTATATAGACTGGTAGGTCTAAGGGAGAATACCTGTAAATGTACATTTAGGAATAATATTAATTAATATCATCCAATAACTAATCCTTTCACAAAAAACCAAATTTTTTTATATTTATAAATTCGATTTATCAAAGTTAGAAGGGGTATGAAGGACACATGACACTTAAATAATGAAGTGTGATTTTTCTTCTCTTTACAATATACCTACCTACTTGAAAAAATATTTTTTGTTTCCGTTCATTCGATATTGTTTCTCGATTAGATCAGTTAAATCGATTCCATCCATTCATTCATTCATTCATTATTATTATTATTGAATTATTTGCTCAGAAATTTAAACTAAAGATTTCGATACCTAATCTTATTTATTTTCAGATTGTCTTCTTTTCCCTTCATACCTTTAAGGTCAACCTCTTTAGAAGATAAACTCAAAGCAGATATGCACCAACAAATAGTGATGTTTACATACCTATATATATTTATATATATATATATATATTCATAATTGTGACTTTTATCTCCCAAGTATTCCCCTGATTTATTACCTTGTTCATCTATCTATTCATATATTTATTTTTTTTAATGTTTTCAGAACTTTTGAACTGATAGTTTTGTATGTATGCTAATAAGTTATGTGCTTCTCTTTCTCAATGAAGATATTATACTGTTAAATGAGTATACTGTAAGATCATTTCAACGAATGACAATCACACACACACATACACATATATACATCAAAAGATATTTAGTTCACTGATTATACAGATAAATATTGTGTCCATATAAAGTTATGACAAAATGTTAATAATAATAAAGAATAACAATCACATATATATATGAGAGACTTAGGTCAATTGTAAGATTTAACGTGTTCGTTTCAATTTTTTTTCTTTCTCTCATGAAAAGGTGAATCGATCAACATTTTTTTAAGTTTTTTTTCTTTTCTATCTATTCTCAATTTATTGTCTGTTTTACTAAAGTGAACAATAGCCTCTCTGCTTTTATTACTTTTATTATTACTGCCATTCGGAGCAAATTATTATCTGTTCAAAGGTATAATACTTTAAAAGAGAGACTACTGAAACATAAGTATATTTCATGATCCTAGAGGTCATAACGAACGCTATAAGTAGCCTTCTAAATTGTACGTCATGGTGCTTCAAATATTTTGACCTTTATTAGTTTAGTAGTTACAAAAGGAAGTGTTCATTTTATATTTTGACACTCAACATTATATATTTAAACTAATTTCACCTGCTCAACCAGTCAAATTATTTTACGAAGTTAAATACAATACAAAATTTCATACCGATTATAGGTGGGAATTTCGACTTCTTCTTTGTAAACTTGATAAGTATTTCAATCGTACACATATTTTATCATCTATACTTATCGAGTATGATGGACAACTGTCCCACAAATAAAACAGTTGAGTAAAGTTAGATATGAAAACATTTGGACACCTGTTCAGTGGTCTAGATACTAAGCATTTACTCGCAAGATCGAAGTATCTGAGTTCAGTCCCCAAATGCAGAATTATGGATATACACTACTGAAGAGTAACATACCAGGATGAAACGTCCTTCCAGTGCTTTCAAGTTCTCAGTAGTGGTCTAATTACGATCAAGTCGTGATTTAAACTATGTCAACTCAACAAACAATCTTCACATATCCCCTTATACGATAATGTGTACTTGTTGAATATTTTTAAAATCAATGTATTTATGTTTTTAAAACAGCTATTAGTTCCTATCATTTCAATTACCTTAATTTCCAAAAAAACATAATTGTCAATAATCACACACAACTTTAGTCCACATTGAGAAATGGATAAAATTAGTTATACCCTTATAAAGTTTCATATAATCAATATTTTACTTATATTTATATGATTAGCTTTCTTTTACAGAAGATCACATTTCACTTCATTGCCTGATAGTTAACAAGCTAATAAAATAACATGAAAAAAGTATGCGATCAGAATATGGTAATTTTCCTTCATGCTATACATATCAATAGAATAGTATTGAAATTTGACACAATTTATATTATGACTTTGAAAAAGTAACGTTATTTTTTTTATAAATACTTACACTTCCAGTAGTATTGTATGGAACGAACGCTCAGGAGGGGAAGACCAATTTATTCTTTATTGCAAAATTACAGTGTCTTCATAAGATCTTCATTTGCACATCTTTCATCAGTTGTCATTCACATCATTCATGATTCTTCCAATTTTGTTTCTATTCCAATTTCTTTCTATTTTGCTTTCGGTTCTTTTTAGTTCAATCTTTTAAAATCTTTCTTGACAGGCATTCCACTTCTGATTGGTGTTACATACTACTTATATCTATCAACATAAGTTGCATACACCACGATATGATGTATACGTAGTTTAACACAAAAAATGCATATGATCACGAATACTTACAATTTAACTATTTTAAAACATAACTCTTATTAGGATAACGATTGTTCATTTGACGAGACCATAACTTATGGACGAAACTAATCACATTTAAGTTAGAAGATTTTGCATTTTGGCCGCGAAATTCATTCACTCACTTTATGGATGATGTCAGTTCATGATGAGAACATTAAATGTAATTCCTGACCCTGACCTTTAACTGTAAATCCTAATTCTAATTGTTCACACTAGTATAATATATAACCCTCATTTAACGGTGGTAAATAGGTGGACATTCCAAAGTCATTTAGTGTTGCCCAAATGTCGTCCGTAAATTTTAGTCTTACTGCTCACTTTTATTACCAACTAAATTACTAACTTCCAAACCAATCTCTATGAAACTAACCATTCGTATCCGTGGAATGGTTTCGTCATCACCAATTACCTAATTTAGTAGAAATATTCCACTTCACTTGAAGTGATGGATTGTGCAGATCAAATTTTGTGGTTCCACCATAAAATTATGGCGTAAACTATGGTTGTGAAGATTTTTAGAACCAATTGAATTCTGTCAATCTAGTCACCATAAGGTCATCAGTTTGACTGACGTGACATTCAGTGCACCATATTGAGTATGTATAGGGGTTTGTAGATAGTCTGTTAGAAACCCAGATTGATCTATGTTTCGTGTCATTGGGCACCCATTTACACAATCTACCTATAATCCAGAGCCATACGGGACTCAAAAACCTGTCACTTCTCAATAAACAATCAGTCACAATATTCCACTCCTGTAAGGCGACATTTGTGATCCAAACTGCTAAATGACTGTCTCAGACTGTGAAGTTGAGTGACATAGGTTCAAATACTACACAGAACACCGATTCCTCCAAGTTTCAAGCACACCATATGGATGGACTCAAACCTAACCCAATGCACCGTGTCCAGCAGAAAACCTTCAAGTACTCAACACTACTAAATCTAAATCATTGTTTCATCTTATTAAATATAGATCAATGTGTTTTTCCCTGTACAATAAATTGTTTTAAATAATCACTATTAAGTTGTATACATGGTCGTTTCTAAAGATTATATAAACAACTGTTTCATACATTATAAAATGTATTTTACGGACAATTTTTTGTATTGGCCTCCAAAATCCTATTTTACCTCCTGATCAGCCGTAATATATACCGATGAGATGACGAGAAATCATTACAAGATTAATTTCGTTTATCATTATCATTCCTTTTTTTACCGTTTAAACAGGGTAATTCACCATGCAATTACTGTTAAGATAAAATCAATCCTGTCTATAAATGAATATTTTAATAAGTTTTATCAACCTATTGTTTGTAAACGTGTATGAAACATTAAAATAAATCTAACAAAGAAACTAACCAATGGGACTCGTATGAATTAGAAATCGAATTCAATAGAGCAATTGCAGAAAATCAGGTATGAAAAAGCAATTTTTTCTCTAGTTTCATTCACCCCCTCATATTTATCATTTTTAAATCCTGAAAACATATGTAGGCTTTGTCAATATAGCGTGATACGACTTATTTCCTATCATGGAATCGAAATTGTACCATTGTCAAGTTATTAAAATGATCCCTGATACTTTCTTGTATGCCTTAATAAAAAAACACATTACCAATGCAAGAATATGCAGTTAGACATTCAGTGTTTATCATTGACTAAATGCATATAAGCATAACTATTCAAAGAAAGACTGTAATGGAGATCGGTTTTATCCTGGTAAGAAAACTTTTGCAGCAACCATTCTCGACTATACACGAGAGTAGACCTAAAACCTTTGGATCTCATGACGAGCGCAATACTATAAGGATCATGTGTTGACATCTCAAACTTTAACAACTTTTCGATATGATCCAAGTATCTCCCAAGGTAATCAAGAATGTCTGTCTTATTCTCAACACAGTTTATTTGAAGCTTTCTAAACAATCTAAAGACCTTAGGTTTATCTGCACGTTTGTCAACATAATACAATTTGAAACTGATGTTTATCATATAGTGTATTTGTTTCCTACAAAGAATTTTTCATTGCTTTGCTAAAAATACCCCCGAAGTACCGTAATTACGTGATGATTATTTTTAAAATGGAGTTGTGATTATATGAAGTGTAAATTAATTGGACTAATTTTAGAAAAAAATTGCAATTATCAAATTAATAAACATGTAATGCAATCACAGAAGCATTTCCACTTTCCATAATAACGCTTTACGGCTTAAGTCATAGCGTCAGTTTAGTCCACTATATATAGTCGATTGTGAAAAATCGGTCTTATAGGAAGTCCTTTCTGGCTGCGATAGCTCAGTGATCACATTTCCGACTGTTAAGCTGAGTGGCAGGAATATAACACGAAACCTAGATCAATCTGGGTTTCTAACAGACTATCTAAAAACCCTTACACATTCTTAACATGGTGCACTGAATGTCGCATCAGTCAAAATAATGACCGTATGTTGACTAGATTGGTAGAATTCAATCGGTTCTAAAAATCTTCACAAACATAACATTAGTAACTTCTCACTGATCAGGTGATTGCAAATTATCCCTCATTTACCAACCATATTCGTATGCTTTGTAACAAGCGAGTCTTCTACTCAGTATCCTAAATATGTTGGACCATAAATTCAAATTATAACAACAGGAAAACGAAGTTTATCAAATCTACATACCGTTACAACATAGTTCCCATTATATGTATGTGAAGGTGTAGGTAGGCTTTGTACTTGATATTATCATATACTTATGGATGACTTACGAAAAATATATTCTTCTATCACTTATGCTTTAAGGAATGTTTATTTATTTTGCGTTAAGTAACTCTTGAACTAAAATGTATCATTTTAGCCATATAAAATGAATAACTTTACTGATTACTTATTGTTTTTGCTGATATCCCTATGATATGGCTCTAGTTAGACAATCTGGTTATTGTGAGTACTTGATTACATTCACTAACAGAATTCATATGGATTCAAGCGATCAATAGCAAATCTATAAAACAGGTTCGAAAATTCCTATTCAATAATCTGTATTATAATCAGTCACGATCGCTTTTCGGTTGTGTCTTTAAATAACTGCAGGGTGACAACATGAAGTGTGTAATATTTTCCTTAACTTATTCGCAGACAATGTGTTTTAAACACAGTATTGCGTGTAAGAGAATTTCTTAATTAATCCCACTATTTAATTCCTATAAACAGATTCTTTTCTTGAAAAATACTGAATACGAGTTGTATTGTGAAAATCAGCATTGGGATTCCGGTACATTCAACTTATAAGTCCTAAATAAAATGAAACACAATAAGCAAAGATGGATAGTGACTAGCAGTAAAATCCAGGACGCGCGTTTCGTCCGATGTGGGACTGGTCAGCTGGATGTACCTGCATTTCAGAGTTGATAGTCACTCCGCGACTCGAACTCAGTACCGTTAGCTTCAAACGCCATCGCGTTATCCACTCAGCTACTGAGTCCTAATAGCCACTTGCTTGTTCAGTGGGGTGGAGTTTAGATTCACCTGGTATTGTTTGTTTGAATCTTCCCATTGATGTTTAGCACTGCAATTGATTAGTCTGTTATTGGCATATGTGCATACTGTGAATATTTCCTCGATATAACCTTAATTCACAAGCATGGGAAGATTCAAACAAACAATACTAAGTGAGTTTAAAATGAAACACTTTTAGATTTTACAGATAGCCATTGTCCATCTATTCTGACTCTTACGACTAAGTCGTATATTCTCCTCAATTCTTTCATTAATTATTTTTTTGTCTTTTATGAATTATACTACATATATATTTGGGCATAATAAGAGATCATCTAAAAAAACCATCCAGTTTTTCTTTGTCCCTACTTTGTCACCGAAAAAAGTACAATCGTATATAATCATTAATTTTTAATATAAAAATAAACCACACAACAGGAATTAGTTAATATACATGATAATGTATCCTTTAATTAATGAATAAATACCAATGAAATTTATCATACTTGAATCCATGGAAATGATTTCAATGTATTGTGTTCCCATTTCTTTTTTTCTTTTCTATTGTAGGTAATTAATTAAAAATAGGCTAACAACATTTCTTTATCATACAAAATCACTTATCTTACATAATCATTCATTGTAACCATGTATAAATAAGTGATGATTTATTGCTGGGTATTTATTGTCTTATATAAAACAGTATAGTCAAATAAATCATGAAATGAAGCTGTTTTTTTCTCTTCTTTTTTTTCTTTCTTTTTTTGAATTGTCTAAGTTTTATTAGTTAGTTAGTGTGAAATGATGAATAGATTAAATTCATTTAGTATTGTTTGTTTGAATCTTCCCATTGATGTTTAGCACTGCAACTGGTCAGTATCTTATTGGTATATGTGCATACTGTGCGTATTACCTTGATATAGCCTGTGTGCAGGTACATCCAGCTGACGAGTCCCGAATAGGACGAAACGCGCGTCTTGGATTCCACTGCTAGCCACTATCCATCTTTGCTTACAATGATGAATAGATTGTTTCATTGATGAACTTCAACTAGCATGAATTTTAGATAGAGGTTTGTCCAGATTACTGAAATCTCTCATTAAGTTCTTGCCGATTGAATATCAATCAATAGTGTTGGATCAAAATCTGTGGAATAAAAGCAAATTAACAGAATATTTGAATATGATTACAACAATATTTAAGTGAACGACGAACGATGGTTGATATAATATGAACAGGATTCCTGAAAAGCGAATGGTCAATAACTGAAATATTCATTTGTAAATAAATAATGAGTTTTATGAGAAATGCAAAAAAAAGGCTCATAGCATTTATATTGTGAAAAATTTATGAAAGCGTTTTCCATAATCTTAACCAAGATGTGTGAAATTTAGTCACAAAATGTTTATATTTAATGTAATCCCTTTGATCTGGACTTAAATCGGTTCATTATCCTGTACTCTACTAGTTGATCATTAATACTCAAATGACCTTCTCCATTAGTCGTCTCTAATAATTTTCGTTTACTACATTAGACCATCTGAAGTTACTGTCTTGAAAAGGTGAGTTTTATACATAATGCATACAGAATAACAGTGTTATTTTTCGAATTATTAGTAACTATTTTTTTTCTATTTTGCAAATTAATGTATTCTTAAACAAAGATGGACAGTGGCTAGCAGTTGAATCCAGGACGCACGTCTCGTTCTATTTGCCACTTGTCAGTTGGATGCGCCTACTTCTCAGAGTTGACGTTCACTTTGGGATTCGAACCCAGTACCGTTCGTTTCAAACGCCATTGCGTTATCCACTCACCTACTGAGTCCTGATAGCCAATCGAGGCAATACGCACAGTATGCACATATGCCAATAAGAGCCTGATCAATTGCAGTCCTAACAATCAATGGGAAGAGATTCAAACAATACAAATATCAGTCAGTAATGTTTGATCGAAATTTATCATTACTACAATGAGCTACTCATATCTAAAAATTATGAAACAGAAAATGAGTTATTGATAGATGAATTGTACTGAAGTTTTCGAAACATGATATCTCATGATATCTCATCAAAATATCAACAGAATCCAGACAATGAACGCTGGTAGCTGACCGAAGTGCACTGGTATATATATATATATATATATATATATATATGCTTGAACAGATTATCATCTATTTCAGCAGTAAAAGAGTGAGAAAACTTGTCAGCTTAACAGAAAAAAATAATTCTGGATGTTTTCTGTAACCCTCACGTTTATTCTACTGTTCAAACAAACTCATTGATTTTGCATAAAATTTTTCTTTGACATGAATAATTTTATTGTTTTAAGTTTCTTTATTCTCATGCTCCCATAAATGACAGGTAAAAGATCGATTAATCCATATTTATATATGTACACATATATAAATATAAACAAAGGTTCTTCTTAGAACTATCATATGTTTATAAATACTATTTTTCACGAAATGGATGGGAATAAGAATATGAAGAGAATGTCCTTCAGTTGTTAAATTTTCTTAAGTTTGTTAAAACTAAAATATTAAAATAAACTTTATTGTATCAGTGAAAAAATAACTTGAGAGTAAATAATATTTTATCAGTATAGTGGTTTGGAAGATTGTTGAATTTTTATTGAGATCAGCATCCAGTTGATGTTAAACTACTGCTGGAAGCCTGGTAACATTGGATGAGTGTTTCTGCCTAGTATGGGTCTCCTTAGCAATGCACATCCAGGATATCATGTGCTCACTTGTAACTAACTCCGAGAGTTAGTTCTCTCAGTTCTAGTAACAAGACACGACCATTGGATTTCAACCGTGTTGGGTCTGAGGTAGTTACTCACAGAAGACAATGGAAGATGGTTGCGCAATATCTTGGATTGGTTGAAGTTAGACATTACCATCGTTGGATGTCGGCTCGCTGGTCTTGAGGTTAAGTGTTCACACGTAAGACAAGGTGTCTTAGGCTTAAATCCCACGTGCCGGACTACGGATATGCACTGCTGAGAATTCCCATAATAGGACGAAATAGCCACCCCGCGCTTCCAGGTTTTCAATGGTAGTTTAACATTGATCGCTTCTTGATCTCAACAGAAATAAAATATTTTAATACGCATGACGTCTATAATTAACATATTGAGCTCAGTGTTAGTGTTGAGTTTAAACAGAACAATTCAAAGTACGTTTAACATATGAAAACTACAACTAATATCTTTTGCACGTCCAGTGAAGATATCGTAATTGAAAAGTAACTTAACTAGACTAGCCACTTAGTATTTTATCTATCAATTCAAATGCTCTTGTGAAACGAAATTTATCAACAGATGTTTTTAGTATTCACATTTTGGAGTTGATAACACTCACACTGTGGCTATGATATAATTCGCTGGTGTACGTACTACCATCTTATATGTATATTCAAAACTGAAGTTCATTTTTTTCCAACATTACTGTTTTTATTATCATTCACACATCATGTGAACCTTGTAAACACAATAAATTAAAAACGGCACTCATCCCACCTAATTATTTTTTATTTCATTCACCGCATTCTAATATTTCACTGATCTTCGACCAAATATTTGATCTTATTTACAATTATATTATTACTTCGGTTATCCAATATTAACGATACTTATGCTGACTATTATTCTCACAGTTTTAAATGACCTACAAATTTATTCATGTTAAGACTACATTTAAGACATTTTAGCAGTAACCATTCTATTCACCAAAGATCTCTTATTCATTTGCTGTAATTTTGGACGATGTGTCAACCTCAGACATGACTGGGTCTTTTTTCTTTTGAAATATAAACTTTGTTGCATAACCATAGAACTTGATGCGAAGTTATTAGAACAAATATTCTTCACTCATTTATCTGTTTTTTAAAATGAAAGCTTAGTAAATATAAATAGATATCTTTATATTAAATTGCTTGGTTTTAATCTTATTTGCGATTATGTTCTAAGATGTCAAATTACTTTGCAATATAGACGAATCACTTGAATTTCCGTCGAACTCAGAAAAGAACATTCTGTATAAGCTACGTAAAATATTGTCACTTTTTCAATGTGCAAACAACTGTGAATACGAACAATAATATTTTGAATCTGAGGAAAGTATTTATTAGAAATAATTTACCTTCGTTTTCGAAATCTGATAGACATATTTTGCATGGGTCTCATTTGATGACGAGATAAGAGTAATGAAATGAAAAAAGTGAGCTTAATTTGATGGTTGTTTTACATTAGCTCAGTCCCCTTAAGCAATAAACAGCCACTATTCATATCAGATTAAATTAAGAACCTCCGTATTTTCCGAGTGATATTGATAAGTATCTAAAACGTATGATAGTACAATTATCTGTTGCTATTTGATTGTCAATTAATTATCTCTTTATACTCAGGCAGATCAAGAGAAGAATAATCAAAGAACTATGCAAATTGTCGTTAAACCATAACGATATAAAAACTGTCAAACGATTTGTTAGACAATTGAGTATATACATTAGGTCACGTATATCAACTCAATGAGATCATTTACGATTCACATTGTTTAGAAGAATGAAACTATGTGAACCTCGAAAATTGCAGTTTAGCTTAAAAGAACAACGAATGAATGGAGCTCTTGCTGTCTGACTATATGTATAAAATGTTCACAATTATGTACCAACAAACAATTAAATGTAATCGTTTACTGAAAATTACCACTACATGCATCAGAGACTCATTATTGTTTTCGCTACTTTCAGGTGCTATGGCAAGTTACATTGTGTTGCTAATGAAATATCGTTTTACTGATAAAAATTTTGATTCACAGATATCCTAAGGGATGAAAGTAAAGATCTCTAGTCTGATATTTGTGTCATACTATGCTTTCAATTGTCTATTTCCAGTAATGGTGTTGTCATGTATGCACGTATAGATTCACTGTACTATATTTAATTGTCAGGATTTTATTGAATAATTAAACAGGATAACTTTAAGATATGTTGATTTCCTAAATATGAACCTAAACATTTTGTGATATTTGTCAGAAGATAGGTGAAGTTATTATGTAAAGTTTTAGCATGAATTACTTTATTCAACTCGACGTTAGACTATGTTCAAAATCATCTACCAGTATTCATCAAAACATTAAAACAACTAATAATAGTAATGACAACAATATTACAATATCCTCAAACAGTCTTGGCCTTTATACATTTAAAAATAATCATACAATTTTAATACGTTTTTGCGGTTTTCATATGAATTTCGGCACTTCCGTCATTCTACTGAAATTCTCCGCTACTTCAGTCTTTCCTTTGTTTTATTTAGTACTAATGAAATGATTAGAGTATTTTCAATTTCTAATATGCGAAATCTTATACAGTATAATAATTGTAATTTTGAATTACAGCTATTATGTTCGGTCTTTTTACTGTGATTAACAAATTTCATATTGAATTATAAAAACAAAAGAATATGAATTCACTTGGTATGGTTAAATTGAATCTCATTATTGACGTTTAGGATAGCAATTAATTAGTCCCTTTGTTTATAATGATTGTGATTTAAGACAATATCGAGGCAATAGTCACAGTATGCACATATGGCCAATAAGACACTGATCTATTGCAGTGCTAAACATCAATGGGAAAATCCAAGCAACCAATACAAAAATGAATTAAAAGTTCACCCCATTGAACAAGCAAGTGGCTATCAGGATTAAATAGCTATGTGGATAAGGTGATGGCCTTTAAAGTGAACGGTACTGGGTTCGAGTCCCAGAGTGAACATTAACTCTGAGATGCGGGTGCATCCAGCTGACGAGTGGCAAATAGGACGAAACGCGCATCATGGATTCCTTTGCTAGTCACTATCCAACTTGGCTTATAAAAGTATATGATTTATTGCAGTTTGTACATCAAAAACTGAATTATAATATACAAAACGAATGCTCAAATTCTTATGAATAGCAATAGAATAAAGTTCACATTATCCGTTACATAACTTTATTTATGTTATATTCGAAAGTATAATGAATTGGGAAATGTGTACTTTTTTTGAAAGCATTCACTTCCAAAAAAAGGTGTAATTACTAATTGTTCATGTGAATATTTTGATTTCCTTTTATTGATTATATTTTACATTGAGACAAATTTAAAAAAATAGAAATTTTCACTTAATATCCGCTTAAGGGTTGTCAATGGTTACATCTACTTTTCAGGGTTTACCGCTAACACTTTCAGGATGTTAAAGGCAGTTTTTATAAACAGGAATTAATGTTCTCTTTAATTTTAAAAATACATATACTTCACATATTTTTTTCTAAGGTTTTTTGGAACAGTGAACTGTATGGATGAGGTGAGAAATGCGATTTATGGTACTTGGACAGATTTTCTTTGAATAAGTATTTTATGTTTTTATTCACTATTATGCTAACATTAATATTATGGCATTCATTATTACAATTCCTACTGTAAGCTATCATCAAAGGAATTATGAATTAAGTAATAAATAATAAACATAACGAATCATCTGGTTTTAAATGCTCTGGATTTACGTGACTTTTCGGTCTCGCGGCGATTACCCCCAACCGATTTAGTAAAGTAATTGTTCTTTTTAGCAAAGACGAGAACACAAAAGTTGCATTATCTTTCTCCGTAAAATCAAGAAATTATTGAAGATGGAATTACGACTCAGAGACTAGCAAATTAGTAGTCTGCAGGTTAAATACCCTCCAATAATCCTAAAGCTCGAAAATTTGAATTTTGGTGGGATTTTGAATACGTAGTCCTTAAACGTCTTATAATCGAACAAAACAGCTTCACTTTGCTTCCTATACCATATCTAACTAAAATCAGTCAGTCATGTAGAAATTCAAAATTCTCCTTTTTCATTGCGCAAGAGGCAAAAAGATAACCAGCTAAATAATGGTCACTATTCATTCTTGTCAACTAATCAAGCGTATATAAAACGTCTGATTTTATTGTACATAAATAACATCCTTCTGCAGGGCAAAAGTTTGCTAATCAAAGTGTACATCGCTTAGAAGCAACATTCGTAATTGTTATGGTACAATTCGTTGTGTAGTTGATTGAATGCCTCTGTCATACCATATCTTGAAATGACAATAATATTCATAAAGTACTGATCCGAATGTCAGCGACTCAAAATCAAAAAATGAAATAAGTTATGTCAATACAAGCTCTAGGATCCCTGGTTGAAATTTATTTCCAAAGTATACATTAGGTAAAAAAAATCGTCATTAATTCTAGTAATTTGCTTGGTAGTGGTTCAGTTAGCTTTTATGAGAAACTTAAGTGACAAAAATGGTTGTTGATTGTAAACATTCTTGAAAATTGTTCTACATCTTTCTGTTAAAGAAAATGTCAGTTGTTGACGAAATAATTATACAAGTAGATTACCTTATGAAGCCAGTCACTAGTGAGCATATGATCAATATCACAAGGGGGTTTCGTGAGGTGATTCCTGGAGTTTTAGTGAGAGGTCGTGAACATTAACACCGTTGGATGCCGGCTCAGTGATCTATCGGTTAAATACTCGCGCGCGAGACTGATAGGTCCTGGGTTCGAATCTCGCGAGGCGGGATTGTGAATACGCACTGCTGAGGAGTCCACAATAGGACGAAACAGCCGTCTAGTGCTTCCAGGTTTTCCATTGTGGTCTAGCTTCAATTGACCCATGATCCCAACTACATAAAATTACTAAAATCTTCACAAAATCCCCTTGTGTTACACAAGTATATGTCTTCTTACTGATATCGTTTGAAATTCAGATGAAATCCTAATAAAATATGTGATCCCTCCAAGATATCCACTCGGATTTCTTTGTACAAATATTTCTGAGCAATTTAAATTGTCCGCTATGGAAACCCAAACATGAAATACTTATATTGATTGACAGTTTTAGCAGTTAGATTTAGAACTGCTTATTAACACTAAAAAAATGACACATATATATATCATTATATGATTGCTTGACGACTGACATAACAATGAACAAACCTGTTGTTTGACTCCAAATGAAGTGGAGTACTCATTAACATTTCCAAAACTTTCACAGTCCTAAAGACAGGGTATAAGTTTAAGTATGTTTCATATTCACTCAAACACATGAAACTAGGACTCATAAGTCGTGTAAACACACAATGTTTCATATAGTTGACCTATTTTTATTGATAAAGAAGGTATCTTAAATATCAGCTTCCCTTTTTACCCCTTGAACAATAACTATTCGGTCCCTAATAAAAAATCATTTAAAATAAACCGTCCGTCTGACAAGAAACCAAACCAAAATATAAAGTTCCCGACGTTCATTTCAACATTGTTTAAATCGTTATTATCAGGTAGATCAGGACGATTGTTCAGTTTACAGTTAACCGCATTAAAAAGCTTAAACGTCCTAAATTTGATAGCTTTCAAGTTCGTGTATGTGGATTATTCAGGGAATTTCATTGCAAGACGAAACAGCTGTCCAATAACATTAATTTTAAATGTCTATGTATCCGAAGCCAATCCGTGATGTATTTCAGATACTTGTTTAACACAAATGCCATTTACTTTTGTCAACTCCCTCTTACGTTGAACAATTACAAGACTGAACATAGTTTTATTAACAGTTAAGTTATTATCAGAAGGGGTTTTGTGGAGATTTAGTATTTTCATAGTTGAAAGAGTGAGTCAATTGAAGCTAGACCACCATGGAAAACCTGGAAGCACTGGACTGCGTTTCGTCCTATTATGGGACTCCGTTGGGATACCGTTGGATGCCGGCTCAGTGGTCTATCGGTGAAGTGCTCTGGCGCGAGACTGGTAGGTCCAAGGCTCGAATCTTGCGAGTGCGGGATTGTGAATACGCACTGCTGAGGAGTCCCATAATAGGACGAAACAGCCGTCCAGTGCTTCCAGTTTTTCCATGGTGTTCTAGCTTCAATAGACTCACGCTTTTGACAGTAAAATGTTTGCTGAAATTTATATGATAATATGATGATAGCAACTGAAATTAAAATATTGTAGAAGTATTTATCAAGGTAAGCACAAGTCACTACTCTCGTTATTTCGATGTACATATTTATTCACGAGCATAAAATCACGTTTTCCAATAACAAATTTTGAACAAAATAAAAAATCAAATAGGCGCCATTTTTTATTACTATTTATCGACCATCATGGGAGCTAAGGGTATGATCATACAATCATATCCTTCAATATTTTTATTTCATTCCATGTGATTAATATATACAGTTTTATAATAAATAATTGAACAGTCTAATAGTCAATGATGTGATCATTTGTACAACACCATATTGACACCACTGAAATTCTAAGTTAATTGTTAACTTGGTCTTATTTTCGTTATTTTTCTTTGATAATATTTTATGTTTATCACTGAAAGTAGAACGTTTACGGACTCATCATCAGCGATGGTATATTTTTTTGAATATCAACAAAATTACTATTGACAAATGAATGAAGACAGATTCTGTCAACTGTATTTCCTTGTTTTTTTAACTAATCAAACTTTTTTTGATTTAGACCACGAATTAATCAATGTGTAGACCACCAGGAAGCAATAGATGGTCGTTTTGTTTTAGTATGGTGCTCCTTACTAGTGCATATTCACTATCCCATACGTGAGATTCGAACCTAGGACCTTCGATCTCGCGCGCGAACGCTTAACTCAACAATTTCCACAACTCTATACTGCTAATCAAAATTGTTATTTACTTTAATAATTTCTAAACCAAAAAGATCTATCCATTGTTTTCATCTTCTTTTCTTTTGTCAACATGCATGTGAATATATATGTTTGTATTGAAGAATAGTCATTTGTTGAATGATGCGAACGAATACTCTACATCATTTTATTGTTTGAACAATAAAAGATATCCTATTTCGTTACATATATATATAAACATGGATGATTAGACTTTTGTGTGTATAGATTCTATCGGAAATAGTAGGAATTGAAATTCGACAACTGGGATTTTCTTTCACCATCCTGTTGCATACATATATATATATACGTATATATATATATAATCTAATCGTTATTAAGTCACATAAACAACTTGTAAACAGAAACAAATAAACCTAAAGAGTAAACAATAAAAAAAATCATATTGAATATACTTTTTTTTGTTTTATACACTAGGGATTATTTTCTTGTGTTTCAGCTTTGATTTTCATTACTATTATTCGTATTCTTACCATTATTATTATGATTATCACTATGATGTGTATTAAAGTAGTAATCTGAAGAGAAAAATATTGTTTTTAATTATCATTCCGTTTTATTTGTTGCCTTTATTCTCGATATAATTTTTTTAAATTTACTTGTTATTATATTAATACAAACAAAGAAAGAAGGAAAGAAAGAGAAGACGAGCGAGAAAAACGACAAACATAAGGTGGCAGTGTGATGTGCGGTAGATTAGTTTATTCATTTTCTTTTTTTGTTGATTTGTTTGTTGTTTCTGAGACGAGAAAAATGAAAGAATTGTTTTACGCTCAAAGTATTTCTTTTTGGTTAGATCTTTATATGAAATGTGTTCATTTGATCAGTAAGTGACTTGTTGATAGAAGCTAGAATTGTTGCACAAAATTATTTAACTGATAGGAATAGAAGTTTGTGAAGATAGATCTATTGGAATGGAGTTGATATCAAGATGGATTTTAGCTAGAAAACCTTTGGAAATAGTAGAATATTCGGTAGCTAGCATATCCTCGAATGAAGTTTTTAATACCGGTCCATAAACTTTTTCTCCCACTGTAACAAGCTTGTAGCATAGAAAGGATCTTGCATATCTGGAACACTACCTATTAAAAACCCAACACACAATTCTTTTCCTTCTACTAACAATTTCCTCTTTTTTTTGTTTTTTGTGCCAGAGCTTTCATTGACAGTTCCAAAAACCAAGCACAATCAAGTATACTCGTTGCAAAACTCAGTAATTTCAGTTTCACCGGTTATTTGATAAAATAGCTTGCAATATCTGTTGCTGAAGAATACAATGACAGATCAGATCATTCACATACAAATAGAACTATCAATATTTGATCTGTGAACGAAACAAATACATTAATTCACTAGCTGTTCTAAATTCGGTTTCGTCACTCCTTCAATAAATTGTGTTATAATGAATTTTTAATTATGGTGTTTGAAGTGAATATGGAAATCCTATAAGACGATGAGGAGAAATATATTAATTTCAAATGAACATAAATGATAACCTTTTCAGGATATTTATTGCTTTGGCTACTTTATGAATTGATAGTTATATAGATCTTATATTTTTTCCTACAAGAAAAACTATGAAAGGAAATCAGTTGTTTGTATTAGGATAATAACCAGTTTAGTCTTAAAATCATTCATTGGCTAAAATTTTCTTAATAGTTATTTTAGACTTTCAGATTAACTTTACTAATATTTGGTGCCTAAAATAATGAATTCTATTTTCACACTTAAATTCCAGAGTCGATCAAAGCTAGACCACCATTGAAAACCTGAAAGTAATGGACAACCGATTCATACTGGTATGGGACTCTACAGCACTGTACATTCACGATCACCCACGACAGACTCAAACACACGATCTTCACCATCGCAAGCAAACACTTAATATCTAGACAAATCAACCAACATTCAACGGTGACGATATCTAACTTTAATCGATCCATCATCTGTTACAACCCGAGATGGATAAATACCTCAAATCCAAATAGGATTGGACACCAGTGATGATGGCTACTCACTAGAACTCCATGAACTTCATTTTGAATCTAGTCACTAGTGAGTATATGATTCTTATCATAGATGTGTGGATTGGAACGTCCATCCAGTTCTTCCTTATTTACAGTGGTGATCTAGCTTAGATCGACTCGTGAATTCAACTCTGAAAATATTGCAATCTTCACAAATCCCTACACTGATAAATTGTATTTGTAGCTCAGGACAATAATTTTGCAAATGTTGTGTTTTTCAAGTGGAATGGCTCAAGCATGAAGGTTCCATTGTCTTTCTGAACTACCCCATTGGCGCATTTCACTTCTTTTTGAATCATATGTTACTGATGCTGTATAATATAACATAAAGTATACTAGTAAACCCTTCTGCCATAATTTTTGGCTCCAAAACTGTGGTCACTAATAATCAAAATCAGGTTATTTAGAAACAATAATTTCTAAATTATACTCAATCATATTAATCATTTTCAAGTGACTGGAACAGTAACAAACTAAATCCTATCATTACTTATTCACAACAAAATAACAAGTAGAATAATAGCTATGAAAGTTTTTATTCCGTAGGTGAACATCTGCATAACTTCATCTCACACATTTCTATAATTTTTAAGGTTATTAAATTATGTGCAACGATTATTGATCAGTACAAAATCAAAACTGTTCTCGATTCAATTAGTGTGTAATTCTAATGAATTTATAGTGAAACACGTATATAGTTTAATTTTTACTCGCATTTACATTAACAAAACTATTAATAAGTTCTCTTGAAGTTATTCATTACGATACATACTGTTGAATATTCTTCATACAACCGAATCATTAACATTTCATTGTTCTTGTTATATCTTGTGGCCTGCCTGGATGCCCTGTTAATGTATGACGCGACGATGCCGCCAATCGGAGAGCAGTGAATTGTCGATCGGACCAGTGACACACGAAACCCCTATGAGCAGTCTAGAGAACTCGTCGGTCCTGCTTTCTGCCTAGCCCAGCCAGTTAAGTTCATAACACCAATAACAGCCTCATCATTTATTTCAAACATACTGGGTTTATACATCAAACAGTCAGACCACATCGTACCATAAAATAGGAAATAACATTTGTACAAGACTTAACCAAACGTGACTGTGAATCAGGGAGATAGTAATTGATAAATAGGGCATGATTCAAGAATGGTAAATCGTATAATAATAGTTCATATGTCAAAATAAAGCTCACAATGAAAGGAACGTGAATATGAATAGTTTACTTATTTAGCAATTATACAATAAAATATATATGCATATTTTTGGTCCACAAGTGAATCCCAAAGTTACCATTCACTATTCTTGCTACAGTTATGCTTATTCTGAAAAATATTACAGTATCAATTATTTATTTATTTCATCATAAGTAAACTCCCATGTTCTTTTCATTTGTTACTCTGTTATTCACAAATTCAAACTGTTTTACTATGCATTATAATTAGTGCATATTTCTGAATTCAAATCAATCTGTTATCCAATAAATTCTCTTTTGTTGCATCACAAGTATTTCTTTTTGCTCATGTTTTTTTTAATACTCAACTTAAATAATTATAAAGTCAGTTTTTCTCATTTTTTTTTGCTTTTTTTTCGATATTTTAAAAACAAAACTAACGTTTATCTTTATATCTATGTGAATAAGAAAGAGTTTTCGTTGTTTTTATCCGGGGAAAAAAATTTTTTTTTCTTTTTTTCAAAAACATGTCACAGTTAATTATCATTGTTTATTGAAGCAAACTTCCGAGTTTGTTTAAACGAATATAAAACTTTATTGTTTAATTATATATATACATATATATGTCCAAAATATGAGAAAGATAGCTGAAATATAAAATTTTGACATGATGACAAATCTAAACTATTGATTATGTATTGTTAATATGTATCTATAAGGTGGATGTTTTACTGAGATTTGTTGTCCTTTACTCCATTCATCATAAACTATGATAGCATAAATAATACTGTGTACCGTCGCTTCCATTGAGAAGCTAGAAAAATGAGAATATAGACAACAAAATGATTAATGTCATGATTTATAGTTAGAGCTAATACTGATAAATAACATCATGAGCCGATTGAAGTTGGACATGTAAAAACTATTGGGTCCCAACTCATTCATCTAACATCGAAGTTCTTAGTACAAGATTTGAAGGTTCTGACTTTAATCCCTGATGGATTTATGGAGGTTCACTGCTGAGGAGTTGCAATTTGTGAAAAAAAAGATTTCAAATGTCTACTGGTGTTCAGCGACTGTATAACTAAGATTAGTTTGTGATTTTAACTCTGGATAATGATAATTTCATTATTTAACACCGTTGTATCTCTGCTGAGTATTGAAGAAGCTAAGTGTTAAAATATCATATTAGTATAAATAATTAAGTTAATAAAAAACTGGAACGTTTGTTTAAATACATAATGAAAACGAAAACTACGTAGGATAACTTGAATGTTTTCTTCTCCCTTTCAATGTATAAATGCTTTGAAATATCTGACTATTTTGAAATATTTCATAGACTTCAAATAAATGATTTTCTGAGTCTATGCTATTCACTATATCAATATCCAAATACACATATATTCCAGACAAATTAAGGATAACAAAGCTAAATTACCTAGTGACTTTATTTTCATTTACTTAAAATGCATTCTTATAGTTAATTAGTACTTAATCGGAGTTTGCCATTTACTTAATATTTGATTCGTTCAGTCTTTAATCAACTTTTTTTAATAATCTGAATAAATGTTTTAAAGATAATTCACTCCAAGCTAAGCCTAAATGTGTGAGCTGTAAAAACGAATCTTATATAAAAAAAACAAGACATCTCCTCAATCCCTACTGGTTACCGATATTTCCACAAATAATTTCAAACCATGACGCATACCGATCATACTATTGAATACAATCAAAAAATATTTGTGACAGTATTTATCCTAAAAAATCAACTTGAAATTAAGCAGATTACTTATCTTGGGTGTTGATCTTGTCATCTTCGGAACTTTGAAAAAAAAATGACATTGATATTTTTGGGAATGAATTTTTGACGGTAGCTCATAAACCATAGTTATCTTAACAAAGTAGGTCTTAATAAACCGACTGATGAGATATATTTGTCCATACTTTAATCATTGGTACTAGTGAATTTGCAAAATGTATTCGATGCATTGCATAGAAGATATGGTTTGTAACTAGGTCAAAACATTGTTATTGTATAGCAAAATCTTACTTTATATATCATACTTACGGTACAATAAAAATGGTTAATTTTTAACGAGGAAAAACAATTCATTGAATACAAAAAAACTGATGAACGATCAGTTACCCAGATGGAATCACTTATTGATTGACAAGAAATGAACCAGTATAGAGCCCTGTATTTCATGAACCTAGGTCATGAAATGAATAAAGGACGGAAGTTTGATTCTGTGAAAAATGGAGAATTTGAAGTCACATTATTCGGTTGACAACAAAGTTGAAATAAATACTATTTAAATATATCCAATTATACCTTCAAAACTATGTGAAATATGTTGTTATCTGATGAAACTAACACGTAGACAGAACATCGTGAAAGATCAAAATCGCAACCATTTTGTTTTTCTTACGAACACAACAATATACATCTGTGATTAAACGCTAGATATAAATCAAAATTTCCTGGTCCTTTACTGGTCATGATACATTTGATTTATGATATGTCAAGCTCTCAGATCGATATCATTAGTAAGTTAGCGTCACACATACAACTTGGTAAGCATTGCAGGTTACATGGATTACACAACATAATTATTTATATATTTTGTAAAAATAAACTCTAGTTAGAAATGATTTATCAAACTGTTCGAATTGTAAATGTTTTCTTTTGAAAGAAGAGTAAATTTTGATTTATTAGCTTATATTATTCAGACAGTCAGATGATGAAAGTAGCTAAACATAAGTGATATACAGTGTACAAGTTAAAAAGCACTTCAAATATACACCATGATAAAAGCTTTGAAAAGATGTATCTACTCTACTGTTTGTCGATAATTATTTCATAGTAACTATGTATGTATCATTATTTAGGAATTCATGAAAGACTTTAATCAATACTCAAGTGGATTAAACGTTCTCGTGTCTAGTATACTGAAAATCAATGTCCACTTGATCAAGAATGTAATTAAGTACTGATTTATACAAAAACTTGGATAATTTAAGTAGTAGTGAATTCCCATCTCAGTAAATTTAAGTTTGCTACTCAATTACTGTTATATTTTTTTTCGCAAATCTAGTAGTCTCATATAGGTTGTGTACATACTACTTATCGTCTAAATAATTTGTTGATTATATATATATATATATATATGAATAACTTACATTTCACCACATATATTAGTAAAAATGATAACATGAACCGAAATCAAAAGGTTTGTTCGGTTATCACTAATTTATCTTCTGTCCAATAATCAATCTTACTCAATATTCAAGTTATTTCGGTTGAATATATGTCACAGCTCTGATTAGCTACTTTCTTTTCAAATCATTAACTAGTTATGTCTATGTATTTGAAAGTTCATTTGCTTTAAATAGAAAAAAAAACATTTATTTTTTGAATTATTATAGTTATTCCAGCCAATATTTTCAGTGAACTGATTAATAATAAAAATGCTATCATGTCGGCACTTCTAAGAAAACTTTTGTGATAACTTGTTCAATAAACTGATAGTTTTCCAAAATTGAAGTCATGACTCGATCTAGGCTAGATCACCATTGAAAATATGGAAGAATTGGATGGACGTTCCAATCCACACATCTCTGATAAAAATCATGTACTTACTAGTGACTAGATTCAAGATGGGGCTCCTGGAGCTCTAGTCAGTAGCCATCATCACTGGTGTCCAATCCGATTTAAGTTTGAGGTATTTATCCACCTGAGACCATGGATGGAGGGTTGCACCAGATGATGGATCTATTGGAGTTAGACATTGTCACTGTTACATGTTAGTTCATTTGTCTAGATATTAAGTGTTTGCGTGCGTTAGAGAAGACCGTGGGTTTGAGTCTAACATGGGTGATCGTGAATGTGCACCGGTGTAGAGTCGCATAATTGTACTAAATGGTTGTCCATTACTTTCAGGTTTTCAATGGTGGTCTAGTTTTGATTGATTCATGAATTCAAATGTCGAAATTACTACAATCTCCACAAATCCCCATTCCGAAAGTTGATAATCCTTCGAAAATGTTGTCTTCATTACTAAAGTATTTGTGAACGTGTAGTGTTGTATTAATAATATCGGTCAGTCGCTGCCAAATTCGAAATAGTATGCTTTTATCGTAAGTTTACAAGTTCACATTATAATTACTTTTTAAGAAGCATTAAAGACCTATCAACATTGGAACAAAATGAAACTTTGTAATAATAAGAACAGAGGATACAATGTCGACTAGATATGACCCGTTTACAAAAACCACCATCAGTCATCAACAACATATATTCAATAGTTCATGAAATTTCTATCTTCTTATATTTCTGTAAGTGGAATCATACTTGAAGTTATGTGAATTCATAACCGAAAGAGATTTCTGGAGAATCTTCTATATTGAAATGAATCTACAACATTACAAAATTATTTCTTTAAAAAGCCTGAGTGAAATTTTCATTTCTGATGAAAGAAAACATTAATATGTTGACACTTGTGTTGATGAGATATGTAATTAAGAAAGAACAACTAACTTATTGTTACGGAAAATACATGGAAATCTGCTATGGTTGTTAAGTTTAGCAATAACAAACTACAGGTTGAACATATACTAAGTTTGACAAATATTTCATAACTTTTTAAAAGGGTAACCTGGTTTCCATGAAGCCATTACTTAGTGATTTGTTACTTATCTTTATAAGTGCTTAAATCCCTTTCGTCGCAAATTTTAATGACTGAATCTTCATCAGTTTCCTGTTAACATATGCAGTTACATCCAGCTAAAGAGACCTAAATCAGACAACATATGCTTTCCGAATAGCTTTACTAACCACGACCCATTTTTACTATAATCACTATTGAACGTGTGATGTGTGCTACATAAGTAGTTTATAACGTTAGTCAAGAATAGAATGTCTAGCATCAGAAGGTCGAGAAGATAAGAACGGAAACAGAAAGCGATTAGTATGAAAATGAAGGAACACTGAAGTCTAAAACGATTGACTGACATTTGCAAAGGATATTTTGCGAATTAAGTATTTACTGTATGATCCTCACATCTTACCAACACATTCTGTAATTTTGTGTTCAAATACATTCGACTATTTCCATTTGTGTTCTCGTTCGCTACAAAAGTATTTTCCTCAACCCATCAAAGTTAGGAGGCCTGTAGCGATGTGTTTCAAGCTTCTGTTACATGTTAAATTTGAAGTCTTACATACCGAAAATAAAAATTTTACTTACTAGATATATTCAAATAAAAATCATGCTGAAGTATAAACTAAAAATAAATGCATCTCTTTAACTAGTTTTTTATGTGATATTTGCAATAAATCATATTAGTCATAAGGAAACGATACCTAACAGATTATTCTAACATATTATTCTTTAATAGCTGAGATCATGAGTCAATTGAAGGTAGACCACCATGGAAAACCTGGAAGCACTGGACGGCCGTTTCGTCCTATTTTGGGACATCTCAGCATAGATTTGCGTGATATAACTTCATTCAAGCCCCACTAGGCGTTGCATGACACTAAATAACAGTCAACAGTAAATAACACAGCGATGTTTATATAAACTAAATTAAACTAATCATTGTTTAATTGTTTGTAACTAAATAGAAATACTATCTGGATATTTAACTAAAAGAGAGAAAAAAATTGTTGCCAACGTAATAATTTCACATTTTAAAACATTTTCTATTAAAAGCAATTAGGTTTTAAATTGTGAAAGAAATCAAATTCGAAATAGAATAGTATTGGTCACCAGACAAATAATTAAAAAAAAAAACACTATCGATTATGTTTGTATTTTTTTTTCATTTATTCATTTTAAAACGGAAATTATTTACAAAATCTACAGTTAAATTCACAATCACACTTCCTTACTTAATGTATATTTGTGCATAAGATAGAGAGTATGTATTTGTGTGTATATCTATTGTTTGTTTGTTTGTCTGTTTGTTTGTTTGTTTTTTCACTTATCAATAATGATAAATTAATCTTTACTGTTTGGTATAAATTTTCCCATAAGATTTATTTTTTTTTTTCTTTTAAAGAAAAACTGGATAGGATATTCTGTATGTTTGATTAACAGTAAGTAGTTAGTGTTTATAAGCACATTAATTGTTTTATTTCTATTTAACTATATTAAAAAATGGATTACTGGGTTATAAAATCCTTTGATTTATTGACATCTATTGTATTTTATTGATTTTTTAGAATAATTATAATCCATTGGTTAGAAACAAGACTAATAAATGAAGATTGAATATAGAATTAACTGATAGCTGACCTAAACATTTTATTCACCCGTCAGAACAAATTACACATAACGGGACGCGTGTCTCATTCTATTTGAAGTACTTATAACTGTCCGACAAATGTGTCGAATCAAGTTGGGGAAAATTTATTTTATAAATTTTTTTAGCACATTAGCTTTATGTCCACCATGTATTTCTCATTTGAGATAATAAACTGATTCCATTGAGGTATCCGATGTTTAGGATATCTCAAGAAATCGTCAAAAGTCAGCTGGCTCATTGATAACAGTTCTTGTAGTCTTGACGGAATTGTTTAATCTATCGAAAAGAGTTATTTTTTACAACGCGTTATCGTTGTTAATACACCTTAATATCTCATGGATTTTATTGATGCGTTACTAAGATTTACTAAACATTTAATAATGAGTAGCTGTTTCATATGTTTTACAAAATGCGTCGCCACTAGAATACATCTTCACCATTTTTAAAAGTTGTTAGAGCCTTGTTTTCTAATCATGAATCCAACTTAAATAAAAGGATTAAAAATCAATATATGTTTTAATGTATATGTTGAACAGACTACGGTATGATAACTAACTGAATTTAGAAATTGCTGAAGCCAATGAATCAGCTATTTTCATGAGAGCTTCAATTCAAGGGAAGATTTTAACAGCGACTTGTTTAGTTTTCAGTACTGCTGTGGTGTGAGTTGCTCACATCCACATAGGTAGTATATGACGATGGTCAGGCATTGAATGTATTTTAGTTGAATATCGGTAACGAAAGAACGGAAACAAAACGCAATTAGTATGAAAATGCATGAACAATAATAATCAGAGATGATGAACTGTCTCAAGATTGAAACAATTGATTGATAGTTTGCAAATTAACTGTTTACTATATGGCTATCAGATTTTACTGAGATATTCTGTAATTTGTGCTCAAATACATTCGATTTTCCACACTCATGTCCTTTTTCACTACAATGTAAGTTCGAGATAGTTTATGAAACTTAACTGTATAACTATTATACACTTTACATTTAGTGGATATTTGTCCATTTTGAAAGCGTGATTAAATTCAAGCAATCCATTTTTAATGTACTAATTTAATAAAGTTTTTATGAGCACCTACCAATTAACCGCAAGCTGATAATGTGTCCTAAACAAAAGTAATTAGATGATATGGTATTGAAAGAGTAGTTATAATAATTTTGACGAAAAATGCCTCTCAGAAAAACAGTATTTTAAATTATACTCCCATCTACCACTCGTACAAAGTTTATACCATAGTCGAGTAACCGGAACATAAACTAATTTCACTAAACACTAAACACATTTTTGAATTTGCTTGCATGCTTTTCCTGTTAGTGCAAATATCTGTGTGAACAAGTTAACAAGACGAGTGGATCTAAACATTCAATTCACTTTTACTAAAAAAACATGAGTCATTCGAGTAAAATGGAAGTTTTTCATGTTACATTATGATGTACAGTAAATAAAGAAACTTTTTTTTAGTGATTTTATAGTTTTTCATCACGAACCGATTACTTAAAAAACCATTGAAAATGGCTGTTTCATTTTAGCACGATGCTCCTCAACAGTGCGCATCCACAACCTAAGATAGAATTCAGTATAGTTTAGTCTTCAGACGAGTGCTCAACCTTTAGATCAATGAGTCAACACCAAATGGTTTATACTTCTAACTCAAAACACTCAATAATATTAAGCAATCATTTCTCAATGCTGTTGGTGAGTAACTATTGTGGTGTGGGCTACTGATGTCCACGTAAGTAGTATATGATGATGGTCGAGCATTCAATGTATTTCAGTAGAAGATCGATAAGGAGAGAACGGGAATGGAACGCAATTCGTACGAAAATGCATGAACAATTACAATCGGAGACTATAGACGGATATTTGCAGAAGGAACAGTCAAATTGATACAATTGATTGTTATTTTGCAAATTAACTGTTCACTATATGGTTCTCATATTTTAATGAGATATTCAGTAATGTTGTGCTAAAATACATTCGATTGGCCCACTCATGTTCTTGTTCACTACACTATCTCCAACCAGACATGGTTGAACTTCGTTGATCACGTCTTCTCACAAGAATTTTCGGCAATCATTATAGCCCAAACTACAAACAGATTATGTCGTATCATTAAAATATATATCAACTAGAAACAATACAAATATTTTAACCACAGTTAATAGGTTAACATCATCATGTTAAGATTTATTCTATTCTTTATACCACAGTCAAATATATAATCATAAAAGCGCATTCAAAATAATCAGTTTCATTAGGCAACAAATTCCGAATAACGGATTAACTCGCTTAGATTATAATGACCTCTCTTATTATTCTTTTTCTTTTACATATATATATAATTAATCAATATAACTAGCGAAATTATCTAATCAAGTATTTGTCAAAGGTATATTCATTTTTTAGAAGAAAAGGAAAAAAAAAGTGGGAAAGTAAATTAATTTGTGTGTTTTAATTTGATTCTATTTTACTATTGACCTAGTTTCTTCACAATTATTAACAAGTATTTAATGTAATGTCTATTGTGACCCCCTTATATCTCCCTCTCTGTTATTCTCTTCCGTTTTGTTTCGTTACTAAGCAGCTTATTTAATTACTCTGTGTTTGTTTTGTTTTGTTTTTTTTTTGCATAATGAACTTGTTTGCCCTGATTTCATTACTAGAATCAATCATAACAATAGTAATTATTAATAATTATTAATTAATATGTCTTGTTAACATTCCTTTTCCATTATTTATGCAATAACTTATATATAGATATATTGTCTTTAATTGTGAAACTACAGAAAACATTACTATCAATCACTTCGGAAACATTATCAAAATTTATGAACTCACTTTAAGTAAAACGATGATGTCAGAATGTTATGCCATCATGATGGATTATTCTCACTGCAAATGCTTAGTTCTGAAAAATTCAAGCGAAAATGTTCTAACAGTTAGTATATTTTCAATTCCAATTGTTTACTTGAAGACAAAAAGGCGGTTACTTTCGGAAATCAGAATTTAAATGACCTGCTTCAGACAAAAAATTACAGCGCAGTGGTAAAACCTATTGACAATAATGAAAAATAAATGTCCGTTGATTGTGGTTAGTCAAATGGTATTTATACGTGTGTTTCAAATTTAATATGAGATATAATGGATATTATCGAGGAGACAATCTGTTGCATATTTAATGGTTAGAATCTCTTACTGTAACCGACAATAGAGTATTCAGTAAAACGTGTCTTATCAGAATTATTAACCTAATTAAGAATTTCTGAACCGAAAAAGATTTTACCATTCTAATTGGGTCTGACTTTAGTATGGAGTTATATTTACTTGTAAACAATATCAGTATTTACGTACACGAATGGTTCCTCAGTTGTTTTAGATGTCTTATTATATTAGAAAAGTTTGAGATATCTATCTACCAAATGATTCAACCTAACCACTGGTTTAACTACATCTTACTTATCTATAAAAAGGACTGATTGAATACTCAAATTTATTGTGTTTAATCTAGAAACCACTTCTACCTATGAGATGCATATCACTTGCTTGATTTACACCTGTTTTCTGAGTGCATAAAACAACTAAAGAATATATGAAAATCAATATAGTTAAGAATTTAGTAAATGCTTATTATAACCCCTTATCGGTAATACAATACTCTAATTACTTTCTGATATATACGATACCGATTTAAAATGAAAATTGAAAATATTGGGTTTTTTTCTCAAAAACGTAAGTACACAGACTTAAAATGGATTAATTCTCTAAAGTTTGCCCTACTTTTTGTTAAATAATCAATAAGGTCAAATATATTCTACGGAATTGAAAAAAATGTGACGCAACCAAAATCTTCACAATACCAGGTTACGTACATATATATAGATAAGACTAGGCAAGAAATCAGAGATAGAAGTGACCACAGACGATGAATCGAACGTAAACTGAAATAATCCGTCAACGTGCTTGCTCTAAGGGTACCGCTTTATTGATACAAATGAGCTCTGTTTTCAAATTGCGAAATACCTTAAACACAAGAATGCAGACAACCAATTAAGAATCGGACAACCAGTGTGTATCGCGGCATCGTCTATTTACTATTTATTTACCATTTCTACACGATAAGAGTAAACAGATATTCAACCCCTGAACTACATCAGTAGTAAATATAGTCTATCTTAAGTAGCCATCTAAAAGTGGGGAGATACTTGACTGAAACACGACTGAAACTGTAAAATTGTGGAAACTCACACAGAACACACTTATTCTAGACCTTGCGATAATCATGACTGAGTGAGATGTAAGATTTCTTAATAATCACTACAATTTCCGCAAAGACGAATTTTCAATGTAAGTCCAATGAAATGTTATTACATAAAGTTCCAGTGACCTTACTTTGCAGTGATTGTTATAATTATTCAAAATGTTTGTATTTATGACTAGGATTAATGTACGAAATATTATGGGATTGCATTTGATTAGAAAAGGTCTACACTTTGTCTGTAACAGGTAGATGACAGCAACAATTTTCTGACTGAAAATGTACTAACAAAAACTTTTTAGTGAGATACGATTATATATATATATATAGTGAGAAAGAGGTTAATCCTCCACACGCACATTATTAATACGACGTACTCAAGAAATTCCTATAGCCTTAGTCACTTTTTGATCCCATTTCCTGTGTTGTGAATATTACGTGTACCTAATGTATTAAAGCATGCCAGTCCCAATTGGCATCTGTTAAAATGACCTACCCACGCACCTAATTCTGTGTAACCACACTACCCGTATTTATATTGTATGCTCAAACTAACAAACACACAGATCACTTTAACCAACATCTGTTCAAACTGTTTACTTTTACAATATAAACATATAGAAAGATACTTATATATGTATACATCAAATTGGTTTTGTCAGGTTGCTTCCTATTAAAAATTTTATAACTCTTTATGTAAACTTTTCTACGTGTGAATGTCTGAAAAACGATGTATATTTATGTGACTACAGGCTGATATATACATATAGTATTATTGTATACATACAGTTTTATGTTTATGTGCTTAGTACCTGAGCATCTCTACTTAAACACAGATTTATTTCCATTTATAAATAGAAATGTATAAAACTGTCGAAATGAAAAAGATAGAAAGAAGGGAAAATTTAAAATTGAATCTTTTTTCGCCTATAAGCGGATGATTAAATACCTAGTTGGGCTTTTATTTATTATTGATTGAATTTTTTGTTCTCAGTTTTCCCTTATTTAATTGCTCCTTTAATAAAAAGAGTATGAAGAGAAATAAAATACTTACGATAAGTATGAGGATTATATATATATAGGTTGTCTGGGATTTAAATTAGTTCCATATTTTTCGTTTTTTTGGGGGGGTTTTCTAAATTAAGTTTGGTAAATAATTTATACTACTTAAAAAGAATTCGCGTGAGTAGATAAGCAGTGTCTTATTTAATTGTTTTCTATTTCTTTCTAGATTTTATTTATACAACTGTTACCTGTGAAATGGTTTATGGTTCATTGACAATTATTATAAACTGAAAAATATAAAATTTAATGGAGAAATAGATTACATATGAGAATGGGAAAATTTTCTGTTTAATTGTATATATCAAATTATTACAGAAGTTTTGCTCCTTATGTCAGTCGTTCAGTCATGATTTATGTAGAGCATGGAATACATGTACTTTAGCCTACATTTTCGTAACATATTAACACAACGAGATTAATATAAAGAGCTAAGAAGCAAACGAATCTAAATAGTACAACAACAATAATGTTCAAACAGATTGAACATTCAGATTATGTTACAAAAAGAAAGAATAGAATGGTATGTCCGAAAAGATAGTACAGCTCATTATCTTGCATGTAAATATTTCGTTAAACGAATCATTTCTATTGTGACTGATTCTCAGCTATATTATTTATAGTTACCAACCACCGGTCACGGTTGCACAAAACTCAACCTGGTAATCTGCATAAATCTGTGTGGCTAATACGAACGGTCAATGAATTCATGTAAAGAACTCATGAACATCGGATTTCGTAAATCATATTCAGAGATGTAATGTGAACACTTTCTGGGCGAAAATTGAATTTGGTTAATGTCACTTATTTTACATCAAAATAAACAGTATACTATTTGACAACTGATGTGGTAGAAATACCTTTTTATGAGCTCCTGAATAATTTAGATCAAGAGTATCATCTTAAATATAATTTGACTACTTCCTGCTGATACGATATTGATTTTCCTGTATTTCATTCCACCATTTTTACAACTTAACAATTTACATCACAAACTGACTTTATTTAAACAACCAATTAAAATCAAAAAGCACTATTTAGACGTTTCGTTTCAGTTCGAGACACCACAGTAACGTACATTTGTGAACTCAACTAGAATTGCATCAGAACCTTTAGGTCTTTAGACAAAAGCTAGACTTTCAGACCACTGAGTCGGCATGCAAAAGTTTACTTAAATCAGTTCAGTCGATTCATAAGATATATATGTATATATGTGAACCTTTGAATACCGGCACGGCGGACTAAATATCAAACCCCGAAGACCTGAAGGTTTTGTGTTTGATACTAAGCAAAGCCATCGATCTGCACTGCTGAGGGGTTCAACACCAGTTTTGCACTTCACGGTTTTAAAGGATGTTGGAATAATGCTTTCGTTATATGTAAACCATGAATTTCAACACTCTCTGCACACTCTTCATGACAACAATATTCTCATAAAATTGAAACATATCCATTTTAAAATATTTTGTACATACCGATTTCCATTTTAAAACAGTTATGTGAACCTGTCTTATGCTTCTTGTAATTTACTGATCTGTGTTTTTTCTGATCAACCAAAAAAGAACCAGTGAAAGAAAAATAAGTGATTACCCTATGTTAATGTAGTTCAGTTGTAATGAACGTGAACGGTAGACCTACTTAATATTTGACTCAAAGTTACACATTCCCCTTATGAAATATGAATATCGAACATTGAATACATCATTTGCATATCTTTCTTGAGTTGTCTTTTGCACACTATCATTCTTCCAATCTTTATGTTATTTCGATTACTATCCTTCCTATTCACCTCATGTAAAACTTCTACTGGTTAGTATTCTACTTCCTATTACTGATACGTACTACTTATGTCTGTCCACATAAGTAGTACACAACGCACCATTTTTATGATATGCCAAGTAATTAGACGTAATATAATTCAATACAAAACTGACATCCTACAATTATGATCACATCATCTTTTACGTTTATTTTTTATTTTAATACGCTGCAGACTGCCCAGTGAAATAATCGTATAAATCAATAGCTACTCTGTACAGTTTTCTGGTTAAGTTGTTAGCAACTTTTCATTAAAAGTGGAGTAAATATTATTCTTATGAGTTATAATTCTAAGCATCGCATAATAACAGAAGTTGAAATTGTCAGCTTTGAACACAATAAATGAAGAACAGACTCCTTTAAGTTAATATCATTAAAATGAACCCTATGAAACCTTAGGCTATATATTTAAAAACTTTCAAGAGATATGGATTATCTGTTTGTATTGTGTGATTGTTGACCTTTAAGACCAATTA
Organism: Schistosoma mansoni; assembly: GCF_000237925.1. Classification (NCBI taxonomy): domain Eukaryota; kingdom Metazoa; phylum Platyhelminthes; class Trematoda; order Strigeidida; family Schistosomatidae; genus Schistosoma; species Schistosoma mansoni. Next base: position 5,918,110 of record NC_031502.1, on the reverse strand, counting down.
ATAGTTACTTTTGTTAGCGGAACAGCTCAATTTAGCCATTTAGCCGTTCACAACATATAGATTAAAATAAGCAAAACACATCAAGAATCTGGTTTTGTTCAATTTATGACTCCTTACGTTGATATAACTGCATATTAAAAAATTATGTTCACACTGAGACTTAAGTCTAGTATCTATCACTTCAAACGCCGCCAAGGTATCCTCCAAGCTACTGAATCTAGATAACCACTGACTTGTTAAATGAGTACGATAAAATTTGTCACAAGTTTCAAAAATATGTTAAAATCTTACTTTGAGCAGAAGATCAAGACGGTAATATTTTTTCCTCAGAAATTCGTTTGAATTAAAACAAAATTTACTACAACATTAGCATTTAAATGCTTTTATCAAAAAAAAGAAACTATTTTGATTACATTCACTTAGTATTGTTTGTTTAAATCTTCCCATTGATGTTTAAGACTACAACTGGTCAGTCTCTTATTGGCATATGTGCATACTGTGCGTATTGTCTCGGTATTGCCTTATTTCACAAGCATCTTGGATTCCACTGCTAGCCAATATCCATCTTTGCTTATTTTGATTACATTTATAAAATAAATGAACGAAATACAGCATAGATTATCTTATCTCAACGCCACATTTCTATGTCACTTCAATTGACAATTATTCAAGACCGGGTTTATTTTTTTTATCAGGTAAATTTGGACATTGACTATGGGAAAGAGTGCCGTTTTAGGGAGAAAAAATATTTATATTTAAACAAATATCCAGTCTTAAAAAGCAACTTAACTTAAGATCATGTCTCTGTTGTAGACAAAGTGAAGTGGCAAAATGACTCACCTATTTTATAAACATCAATTTTTTTTTGTATTTATCCACCTCTATTTATCTCATACCCAGATACTTTTCTCTTTTATTCTGACGATTTATTTCAGTAAATTAAAAAGTCAAATATTTACATCAACATGACAGTTAATTTAATCCTTTCTAACCAACATTGATATATATATATATATATATATATATAAATGTATATAGGGGTAATAAAAAAATAAAAAAATAAAGATAAACAATAACAACCACACCTATTCAAATTTCATAATTTTATGAGTATTGGTTCCGTTATTTTCAAAATTTTATAGAAATTAAAATTATTTTATAGAATTTTTTAAAAATATGAAAAAAATTATGAAGATTTATCATTAATTTTGAAAAAAGTTTGTACTAATGTGGTGTGGGTTACTTATATTCATATAAGTAGTATGTAATGATGGTTGGGCATTGAATGTATTTCAGTAGAAGATCGATAAGGAGAATGAACAATGATAATCAGAGATGGTGGACTGATATTTGCAGAAGGAATAGTCAAGATCGAGACAACTGATTGATAGTTTGCAAATTAACTGTTTACTGTATGGTTGTCACATTGTATTGAAATAGTCTGTAATTTCATGTCGAATACATTTGATTGTCCCCACTGGTGTTCTTGTTCTCTACACTAATAACTAAATGTAGCTTAGTTTGTAAGTCAATTTGTTTAGAAGAAACATAATTTGGTTTTAGAAATAGAGACGATGGCGGCTAGCAGTGGAATCCAGGACGCAGGTTTCGTCCTATTTAGGATTCGTTAGATGGATGTATCTGCAACCCAGAGTTGATGTTCACTCTGTGACTCCAACCCAATACCGTTCGCTTCAAATGCCATGGGGCGAAGTTTGATTCATTTTTGTATTGGTTGCTTAAATCTTCCTATCAATATTTAGGACCGCAATTAATCAGTCTACTATTGGGATATGTGACTGAAGGCAGTATCGTGGCGATTCGCACAGGATGCACATATGCCAGTTGCAGTCCTAAACATCAATCGGAAGATTCAGACAAATAATACAAAAATGAATAATTTGCCTTTGTTGTGTGAATACAATGTTTAGGATGTTCACTGAGCAATTTATTTTTATTCTAACTACAAAAATTAGTGTTTCAACTATTCATTTTGATTTAACTAAATGATCACAATAAAATCAAATATAACTGGTTTACTATTGTTTAAAGCATTATGATTTATATATACAACTTAGTAACGTATTTGTATTTTGGCATAATACATTTAAATCCACTAGCATTATAAATTGGATATATGAACTTGATTGTTTACTAATTATAAGGTTATGATAAATTCACATTTACAGCTTTGTATTAATCCTTGCATTAAGCAGAATAACACGTTGTTCAACTACACAGGAATAAGTAACCAGTTGTGCCCGTGGGGATAAACAAGTAACCATACCAATAATCAAAGCCCTGCTTTTTTTTCTAGTCACAACAACATTCTTATCAGTTGGAAGAGTACACATGAATGATTTAGATGACATACTACTAACACAACTAATAATATTAATATCATTATTTTTATCACTAGTTAGCCAAGGTCATATAAAAGATCATTAACTTTAGGCTTTTTTTCTATACCTAAATTTAAGACACTTTTGTAAAAGTGTTATTTCAAGAGTATCATTTTAAACCTCTCAGTGCCTTGTATATGTAAACACAAAAGTAGTATTATTTTGGAACATCCAAGTATAACATACCGGTCAATGCCACTATATATATATATATATAGTATCAAAAACAAAATCTCATACTGAAGTGGACTTTATTCTTTTTGCCTTTTGAAAGTCATTTTATTGTTCCTAAGAAAAACACCTTAGAACAGTTCTTCTGAAGTAAGGGGGGGGATTCAATTTTTTTGACTATGCTTAGCACTAATTATACAAACAAATAAACATAAGTAGAAAATAGAATAAATCAATGCTATTTAAAACAAATACAGAAACAAAAAAGGAACGAAATGTATAGCTACTTTCTTAAACAGAGAAAGAGGGCCCAACAACAACAGGCATAACAGTAACAAACTATTTAAACAATCCATTATATTATTTATATACTTTCACTCTTGATTTATTTGTTAGCGGAAATGTCATTTAAAAGTGAAAGTTTCAATATGTTTTTCTGCATTAATTTGCAGTACTTCAGTAAGATTTCAACTCATATTGTTGTGACCATTATTATTACCATTATTATTATTATTACTGTAGTATTGAATGTTACCATTAATGTCACTATTACACTTATTAATAGAAACATCCTGTATAAAGTGTCATAGAAAAACTTTACCCAAAAAGTAACATACATAGTATAATCGGCTTTTCCTGTAAATAACTAACTCTCAAGATTACTTTTTAAGTATTGTGTGTTACATTTTTCTTATTTTGTTTTAAATATTTCTAATCAACAATTGAATACTTGAAAAGTATCAATAATGCCACACTTAATAAAACAAATTTTCATATTAGAGGGTTGACTAATTTGTACATTGTAACATTTTGTAATTCTGTTTTATAATAAACTGAAATATTGTGAATAGTTAAATTGATCATTTCTAATGAATGTCATGGGGTAGTGAATGAAGACTTCATGGAGATGGACAATTCGCTGTCTAATACACAGTGATAGTGTCTTCATAAGATAAGAAAATCATACTTTAAATACACATAGTATTGTTTGTTTAAATCTTCCCATTGATGTTTTAGGACTGCAACTGGTCAGTCTCTAATTGGCATATGTGCATACTGTGCGTATTGCCTCGATATAGCCCATCTTTGCATACGTTAAATACTTTATTTGTACATCTTCCATCAATTGTCGTTCATAAACTTCATTGTTTCTTCATTCCTGTTGTTATCACAATAATTATTCTTTTCAATTCTACTTTTGATTAGTGTTACATTACTACTTACGTCTGTCGGCATCAATAGCATTTACCACATTAGTAACCAATTTTAATGCAACTTATTATGCATCAAATAACTCATTTGAATGAGTCAACATAAATTGTAAAATGATCAAGCTTTATTTAATGATTTAAATTCATTCTGATTTATCCTTATATCGTGTAATTATATGATTGACAATTGACGGTGTTTGTAAATAAAGTCGAAAGAGTGACAAAATTGGCTATTTGAGTGAGTAAACAACTGCATAATATCATTGGAGAAATTGTAATTTTACGATGTGCTGACAGAAGTATACTTCTTGCGTTTTGAAAAATATCAATCTTCGGGAGACTAAAAATAATTTTTCACCTTCAGGATAATATCAAGAGTTCTGAACGTTTACTTCCAGATGTTGTATTATAAATTTACATTCATCATTTACGATTCTTACTATGATTACAAAATATGGGTGATAAAGGGACAAACACTTAAACAAATCAGTTTTCAAAATAATTGCACGAGATAATCATGTAAACTTAATCGTACCTGTTAATCAACAAAAATGTTTCGTTCCTAGATGTTAGTTATAGTTACGCTTTATGTAGCCTTGATTTTAGCCTTTTTCTCAGTAACTTATTCTGTCTACTTTTATTCAACTACAAAGCTATTTAAATCTATGAACAGTTAATAATAAGTTATTTTTATTCATTGTGTTTGATTGACAGTGGGGTTTTGAGTTGTTATATTCTTTCTATTCTCATATATTTTCTTTTAAAATGAAAAGTTGATTGATTTAGCGTGAAACCATAAAACGCTATCTGTCTTAACAACAATAAATCCATATTACAGTACGGAAAAATTTACTTGAAATGAACAGAAAATCAATCGTAGACGGTATCATACATTTGTAAGTTATAATGTTACTATCTGCCCAGAGTATAACTTTTGGCAATCAGCCAATGTATCTTAGAATTTGTAAATGTTGTAGTCTTAATTACACTTGTTCATTAGATGTTTTTATCGTTCTAGTGTATTCGTCTTCAACCCTATTCATTCATTAGATACAAACATTTGAATTTGCAAATTGTTTATAGTATCATCCGGGTAGAAATTCAGTTTCATATCATGGTTAAACTACTGAGTTCCTGATAGTTTACAGTTGAAATAATAGTTATCATTTGCTTCCTAAGTCATATCACATTAATTATGAATACTGATTATTTTTGAGTCAAAGTATTTTTCAGAATGATTTCGATTGTTGAATAAGTAGAATATTTGAATATTAAATAGATATTTTATCTCAATTGGGCACCGATCAATAATCTCAGTTGTATTCATTTAGCTTTCGGAGTCAAACCCACTCTATATTATCTTAATTTAGTAGGCTAATACAAACCGGATTCACAGTGAATTCAAATATATTCACATGATTGTATTCGGCTGACAAACACATTTCTGAGAGTTACCAAATACAAGTGAAATATATTGCCTGATATTTTTTAGTTTACGATTACATATTCCTCTATCTCACTACCACTTATCTTGGGATTTTACATTTCAACCAATTCAAACTCAATCAAATGTAATTCACTGAAGTATGATAGACAGCAAAAGAATCATTCTCACCAATCCTTACTCTGTTTTTATCTATTATGATAGTGATGGTTTATCCTGATTCAAGTGAAAGTTTTCCCACCATCAAAACAAAATGTATTCAAATCTGAGATACACACAATGATACATTCACGAATTGCCAATGAATTCAATCATATATGTAGAACCTATGAATTACTCTTAAAATCTTATTAAACTAATAGATATATGTATATACTATATGAAGTGTATTGTTGATTAACTAATAAAGAGAGAAATAAAACTTCATTACGTTCTACACGCTTCATTTGAATTATTAATTTTTGTTTTGTTTTTTTTTCATTTGTGATGTTCTCAGTTAATCATTGTTCAGCTGATTAACACATTTGTTCGACTAGATTGAAGAAAATAACGTCACTTGTCCAACAATCAACAGAAAACTTATCTAATAAGTTTCGTTTGATTTTCTGTCGAATTATTCCCCACATCTTCATGTAGTGATAAAATTCAGAATTTTTTTCCAACCAGGAAACAAAACAGTACTGACTGCCAGAAAAATGTCTTTAGCTAATGCACTAATGCACATTTATCTTAGCATTACTATACCATTTATAGTAAAATATTTACCAAGAGGTAACTGCATTCATTGCTTCATGTTATTTATTATGTTAAAATGCATATGTTATAAGAATAAACTTTAAAATCTATCTATGTGTTGGGGATGTCAAATGACTTATTTTTGTAATTTTATTTTTAAAATTTGAATTTCGCTGTTTTCGCTCCAAAAGCGCTCTTCTCACCTTCATGTTGTATTTCCTACTCAGGAAAATCTTATACGCTATTGGTCCGTTTTATCTTTTAGTACGCTATTTTGTAGCGTTTCTCAAGGACAGTTTTGTGCTGTATATATACGTTGGATTTGTTCCTGATGTGATTGCTTGTGCTTCTAGCAGCTTATGGAATATATATTCCCCACTTCCAACGTGGACTTCTCACTCTAGTTAGTGGGTCTGGGACGCGTCAGAATAGCTACCTTATTGGTATCTGGTCACAAGTCTTTGTCCCATTCGCAGACTAAGTGAACTCGTAACCGCTTCAGACATAACACTATGAAAGCCCAAATTTGTTAACCACATATAACTTCTATAACGTTGATTATGTTTTTTTTGTCAAGGCTTGTATTAATTATCATTTCAGTTGATTTTGTGAATGACTCTACAATCGGTTAATAATATGATATATGCAGTGTATTCACTGAGTTAAACATAGAAGTATTATAAATCACTTTATACGTGTTAGTTTTTTAGTTATGGAAAAGGATAATTTATTGATTTCCAAGACTTAATTTATACGAATAGAATTGTAGATATTAGTCAAGTTATTAACTTCAATGAAGTTTCGTATAAAATCTGCGAATTATAACACAACCCCCTATAACAATAAACTTTAAAAAGAACCGTTAAATTTTTCTGTAAATATCAATCAACTTACTAAACATCAATAGGAAGATTCAAACAAACAATACTAAGTGAATTTAAACTTCACCCCATTTCACAAGAAAGTGGCTATCAGGACTCAGTAGCTGAGTGGATAACGCGATGGCGTTTGAAGCGAACGGCACTGGGTTTGAGTCCCGGAGTGAACACCAACTCTGAGATGCAGGTACATCCAGCTGACGAGTCCCAAATAGGACGAAATACGCATCCTGGATTCCAATGCTAGCCACTATCCATCTTTGTTTATCAATCAACTTACTGTTAAAATTCCAAAAGCTTTCCACATCTTAGCAGTCAATGTGAAAATAGTTTGTTAATTTCCCAAATAGTTTCAGCCTTTCTACTAATTCCCAGATAAATAACATTTTATTAAGCAGTGAAATGAAAATCATTAAATATCTAGTAAATAATGATATGCTTTACAAATGATTTGCTTCAGTGACATCATCAATATCGTGGCAAGAGCTTCAATCTCAACATCATTCTCTATTCTGTTTGTTGTTGTTCTCAGTTATTAGTGTTCCGTTTATCGATATAATTTATCAGTTGAATAACAAAATATACCCTGTACGTTTTTCAAAACATGATTTTGGTTGTCCGGAAAAAAGCTAGTTAACAACTTTTTTTCCAGCAAGTCATTTTTTAAATGACATTAAAGTCACAAGGGACTTGAAAAAGAAAAAAAACTATTTCTTCTTGCAAACTTTATGCAAAATAACGTTAAACGAGCAATTTTAAATAAATGAAAACAACTGCTTACGACAGCTTTCTCCATGACACCTGTTTTGTTTTGCATGTTATTTTGAAATTTCTCCTAAATAGCTTGTTTTTATTATTTATTCAACATATACATACTGATAACCATAAGAATGTTCTTAATTGATGTAAATAAACAGTAAAATATTAAAATACACTGGTTACGGTGATTATTATCGAATAATTTCACTGGATTTTATAATGACTCTTTCTGCCCCCAAATGCTCTGGTACGGCCGAAAGTGGGGAGAATCCGCTCTCTCTCTCTCTCTCTCGAAATGCTATCACATGGCCACGCGTATATAGCCTCTGCCAGGGAAGTCCTACTCACTGCCTTCTCGTGCCGCCGTGGTGTTGTTTACGAAATTGAGGGCACGAAAAGCGAATGTCTGGCGCTTTAACTGGGCCGGTGGACACGTAAAATCCACCTAGAGGAGTTGGGAAACCCTGATTCCAAACCAATGGCTCCAGTATTCTGAGGGAACAAATGGCGTATGAATAAATCGTTGGTCACTGGTTACCATTGGACTGCATCTCCTCATGATGCTCCACTGCTTTGTGGATCAGACCTTTAGATCAAAGGCTCCGGGTGTAGCCCCTTAAGAAAGCCACCTGCTACAGTTTGGGCACCCGGGCAGTATCTCAGCCATCACTCAAATCAAATGAGATTTGTGCGGCGCGTATATATCTGGTGCCCCTTTGTACCAATATTTAAATGAATAAATAAATGACTCTTTCTTAGGTGTCATTTTTTCATTAGGAAGATTTTAATTCCAGTGAACTTAAAAAGAATGAGTATAAAGTTGGAATTATTAACGACAAAGCCTAACAAACTACTTAACAGTCAATGTTTCATACACTAGACAAAAAGACATTTATGCCTATCATGTTTTGAAGTTGTGTAATTTACCATTCGAAGTTTTAAGATGATTGAACAGAACACCGGATTGTTTCAAGATGTGTATAGCAATCTAAATTCATATCACTCAATCTGTCAATCATTTCAGTCGTATTTTTTATCCAAACCAGGTTGTTTAATTACGAAGCTTTCATTGTTTTTCTGAGCAAAATCATTGGCAGTTACATTAAGTAAAAGCTATATATCAAAAATTATTCCACAACCGCTAAATCAGTTTGTATACTAATAATTTCGCATATTATGAACCATTTTACCAGGCGTTCTTACCTTTAAGCATCTTTACATTCTTATTATCCGCCTTCTGCATAACATCGAAGTTAGTTTATAATCAACAGGGACATTAAAATAGATTCAGGTTAATAACTTGTACAAGAAGGAACGAACAATCATGTTATCAGAACTCGGCCGTAAAACGTAAATGGAAATATAACCATGCATAAGATGAAAACACCTGATAACAGAACCACTCTCGAACAAGGTTATCAAGATTGACTGATAAAGTCATTGTGAAATAATTTTACAGTTTACTCTTCTTCAATTACGTTCTTATGGTGTTGTGCAAATGAACCATAAAATCTTGTAAATAAATGAATCTACTCGAATAAAACAAAACTATCATAAGTATCTATGTAATCTAGGAATTTCATTCATCGTTTTACATGATCAACCTATTTTGAAATAAATTTGTGCAAATAACTTTAAAGTTTAGTATACAGTTGTAGGAGGTTGGATATGGCATTTGTTTAAAGCTATATATTAAACTTCTAACATATGTTACAATGTTACTTGCGATCTAATTAAACCCTTGTCTCATAAAGGTAAAATAGCTCCCAGTAAATTGGGACCCTTAAAGCTAAAGACTTCTTGAGTAAAAGTTTGAATCATGTTTCACTTTTATTTCATTTGGAAAACCCCAATAAACCTTTTCTGGCAGATGGTAAAACGAATGCAATTTATATTTTCCTTTGTTCGACTAGTATCAATTCAGTCACCAATAACGAATATTGCGTTTTTGTAGTGAATAGGAACACAAATGGAGACAGCCGAAAGTATCTAAATGTAAAATTACAAAATCTCTTCGTAGAAACTGAGAACCATACAGTAAATACTTCATTTGCAAAATCTCCATCAACTATCTCAAACTTTATGGTTTCTCCATTTCCATACGAATCACTCTCTGTTCTCGTTCTCTTCACTTCGATCTTGTGCTGCCAGACAATCCACTTTTGATTGGTGATACATACTACTTATATCTGTCGATATCAGTAGCTCACACCACATTACAACGATCTAAATGATTGAGTATTGTCTTCATTTTTTAAATGAACCCCATGAATAACAGTTGGTGTACAGCCACATGCATCAACTTTTCATTGACTGAACAGAAAACTATTAAATACAATGAATTGGTTGTTAATACCGTGGATAACATCATTCTAGCTTTATATGAATTACGTTTAGATATACTGAAAAATACCGCTTTTTCACATTGTTGAACTGGATCATTGATAAATAAGTCCTTATTAATTTACTGATATTTTATAATTGATAGCTTTATTATGAGGTAAATAATGAACAATTCCTTTATTCTTTTATCTTTCCTATTTGAATCTTTTAGCTGTATTATCAAAAAATAATTTCATCCCTTTAAAAGAAAACTAATAATTAGTCTTTGAAACTTGTTCAAAATTAGAAGGTAACATTGAGTTGGTTATCATTGAAATGCTTTTTTTGCTGGCCTATTATCATTGTATTTCAATAAACCTTGTTCAGGTAGTTACATTATGTTTCGAGATAATCTTGAAACTATTCATTTACTTTACAAGCATGTTGATTTGTAAAAACGAGATGAAACAAGCCATATCAGGGTTTATCGAGTTTCTGCTTTACATTTTATTCAACAAAATACCTCATATAAGTACACTTATACACACAAGTAGTCAAGCACACAATAACCGTAATTTATTTCGTCAATGAAGTTGGGAAAAAATTAAGGTTAACAAAAGAAGAACAAAAGTAAAATGATTCCTTTAAATATTTCTGGCTAACTTATAAAATTAAAGACTATACTAAAGTTAAGAACAACAAGAGAGAAAGGAAAACGAAAAAGAAGAATGTAACCATAATCAAGTGAATATAATCAGTAATATTACGTGAACCTCGATTAGTTGTAGATACATCAGACAACATGAGTTGTTATTACTGAAATTTATTCCAGTTATGGTTGCATTTCTGTGTAAAACTTGTTTTTACTTGCAAACTGGTCATTTTCAACAACGATTTTACAAATGTCTTAGTAACTGATGATGATAATCTTTCAGTAAATTAGTATTTCCAATCTTATATAAACAGTAGTTAGTTGGTGGATACTTTTTTCTAGTCAATCTACTCATATTTCGACTTCTATTCAACATTATCGGTAGACTTGAAAGGCTTTGGCAATCACAATAAGATAGCAATGATATTTTATTGTGATTATGATTAGTCGGTTGCTCAGTCAAGCAATGACTACAGCTAAATTAAAAAATATTTCGTAACAGAGACCAGAAAATGAGTCTTTACAGCTTACCATTGACTGTTCAGACAGACATACTTGTTGATGACATGCATCCATTTACACCGGGATGTGAAGTATCATAACTCCTATGAAACCCATCTTTTATGACTGATTCAGTGTCACTGTTTGCATTTATTGGTTTTGTAAGAGAGACTTCTTCCATAAATCTAACCACCGCTAAACTAAAAAGCTTGTTACAGCCTTTGTGACTGAATAACCACATTGTGAAATTTCCATTGATGCTTCCACTGTATGTTAAATATACTTATTACACCTGAGTCTTTCCTGCTTTTGTATAGTTTCCTGTCGTGTTTAATAATCATAACGTTTCTGTCCTCTACCATCAAATCTTACAGAATCAAGGTGCATCCTATTCTAAAAGTGTTAGGATACAAGTAAGGTTTTCAGAATCAGTTAATGATTCTTATCCTCGAGCAAAACTTAAATGTTCAAATCGATCTTCGGCTAATGGGTCGAGACTAAAACATTCACTTGCTCTATTCACCTCACTAGAATAAGTAGGGAAATTACCAGTAGGTTTTTTGGATACTTTTAGACAACTGTGATGGGTGCTGAACAGATATGACCGCTCTCCAAAAGTCCTCAGAGTGGTGATAACCATGTCGCCAAAATAATCCTCTTTAGATTATTTCAACACAACATAATTGGTATGTTTGACGTGTTCACTTGTTCTCCAATCCCTAGGTGTAGCAGAAACTCTTGTATCGTTGTCCAAATCAGCTGATTCACAATCGAACAAATCTGAATACCTGCTGCCAAATGTGATTCCACTTTAGGATCCCTGTAAAAATACAAACGATGTTCAGACAGAATAATGAAACTGATGTGTGGGCAAGGATAATAATGATTGGTTGTTTTGCTTAGTCAGACTTGCAGATAGTCTGACATGTGTCAGATGAGATATATATTCTCCTATCCGTATCATTATTATTGATAGTCCATTTCTTTTTGCATTGTGTCGGTTTGGTGTAGAAATCTATAAACGTTCTAGTCAGGCTAATCACGTGTTCTTCATCTCAGTTGGATGAAGTCCTGTTAAGTAGACACTAGGAGGCAATCTACTGTAGATAATCGTCCAGGGTAAATTAACTTTTCATTCTTGTATGCAGGGAAAGGGTTAGTTATAATAGTACGAACAGCTGTTATTCATCCTTTTCATGTCCGCTTCTATTTCCCGGCGTAATGTATTCTTTGGCCTTCCTTTATTCCGCTTCCCTTCAGGATCCCAAGTTAGGGCTTGCCTCGTGATGCCGATTGGTGATTTCCTTAATGTATGTCCGACCAACTCCCAACGTCTTTTCCTGATTTCCTCTTCAGCTGGAAGCTGGTTTCTCCTCTCCCATGAAACACTGTTGCTGATAGTATCCGGTCAGTGAATGTTAAGTATTTAGCGTAGACAACTGTTTATAAATACTTGTACTTTCTTGATGATGGTTGTAGTACTTCTCCACGTTTCAGCTCCCTACAGTATGACTGTCTCGACGTTCGTATTGAAGATTTTCACTTTGAAGTTAGTTGACAGTTGTTTGGATTTCCACATGTTCTTCAATTGTAGGAATGTCGACCTTACTTTGCCAACCCTCGCCTTTACATCTGCATCCGATCCTCCTTGTTCATCAATGATGCTTCCCAGATACGTGAATGGTTCCACCTCTTCCAGAGTTTCGTCATTAAGTGTGAATGGGTTAGTGTTCTCCGTGTTGTATTTGAGAATCATGCTTTTTCATTTGTGTACATTGAGGCTTATTGGTTCAGACACCCTTTTCTGACTCCGGTCCTTACTGGAAATGCACCTGTCAGCTGTCCCCCATGCACCACTTCGCACAGTAGTCCGTCGTATGAGTTCTGGATAATGTTGACAATCTTCTCAGGAACTTCATAGTGTCGAAGAAGTCTCCATAATGTTCTCCTGTCCACACTGTCAAACGCCTTCTCATGGTCAATGAAGTTGACCTTTAGTGACGAGTTTCACTCAACTCATTGTTCCACGATGACCAGTAGTGTCGCGATTTGGTCTATGCACGACTGATCCTTACGGAATCCAGCCTGTTGATTTCGAAGTCGAGCGTCTACTGCGTCTTTCATCCGGTTCAGCAACACTCTGTTGAAAACTGTAATTCTCACATTTGCTCAGATCTTCTTTCTTTGGTATCTTGATGAGGTATCCTTCTCTTCAGTCCTTTGACACTTGTTCCTCCTCCCAAATCTTTCTGAATAGAAGGTGAAGCATGTTTGCAGCTACTTCACTGTCTGACTTCAGTGCTTCAGGTGGTATATTGTCAGGTTCTGCTGCTTTCCCATTCTTGACTTGTCTGATTGCTATGCTGATCTCTTTAATTGTTGATGGAATGTCATCTATTGGAAGGGTTGTGCGTGCTGCTGGTCTATTCAGCAGTTCCTCGAAGTATTCTACCTTTCTTTTCTCTGTTCTTGAACTTCAGTTATTGACTTGCCTTCTTTGTCTTTGACCAATCCCTCTAGTCATATTCCCTTCTCTTACAGCTTTCCGCTAATCCTTCAATGTTTTTCTGCTTGTCAGCTTTAATGTACTTCTTCCCTTGCCTGCTTGCTTCTGCGTATTCTGTTTGTGCTATGACTTTCACTGGTCGTGTTCGACTATTGTTAATTCCTACTTACTTGTTTTCTATGGTACTTTCTTCTTTCAGTAGATCCTGTAAAGCTAGGAACCTATTGTTCTAGCCTTTGCTATCCAGCTTTGGTTCAATGGGTTTCGCTGATTCCGAGTACTACCAATTTGTATCTCCTCATTTCCATTGCTATTTGACTAATCTTCTCGGTCTCCAATATTGTCCGGACGTTCCATGTACCTGTAAAAATTGTTGCTCTGGTTGTTAGAAGGAGCATCGACCTCGTGGCTTCCGAAGAATCTCTGCTTTTACCGTGAGGTGTCATCATCCTTCCTCCAACTCCCAGGACAGAGTTTAAATTATTTGAATAATCTTTTCTGGTTAGCATTTTTAGCGAGTTAGTTTTTCTACGAGATCGGGTCACTAACCCATGCCCAACCCTCATTCTTTACCCGGGCCTGGGACCGGCAGTAACTCTAGAAGAGCTACAGGCGGAGTTGATTCAAAACGTATTAACCTGAAATAAAATCACGCTTGAAAATACAAAGCAACATCATACAAATGAAACGAAATTAACTTTATGCTGAATAAAACGTTCGGTTACACTGTGAATTAAACCGACATCATTAAATAATACACTGAGTTGGATAGAAAATGTGAATATAGCTCCTCATTTTGATTTATCAAAAGCACTTTGATGTAAGAAAATAGTTTTAACTATTCAAATATTTCACATGCAGCAAGTTATCTAAAACAAATCTACCTAGTTTAATGACGTGGTACATGAAAAAATTGACCTCATATTATGGTTAGATACCTGCGCAAACCACTTTCAACTATACTAAGAGAAGCGAGAAATAAACCTATGTTATTCGGATGTATTTTTACTATCAAACATTTGAATAATTCGGAACTAAAAAACAGCAACGGTTGTACTTGTCGTGGCAAATAAATCCACAAAACATCCAATTCTGTAAGTCTTCGATAATGATGCTGACCTCATTAGTTTAACTGGACGCAACCTAGTTGAAGGCGCTCGGTCAGGCATCGGCACCAGATCATGAGTAAGTGAGCCGTCCTACACATCCCTTGAAACAGTTAGACAGCTTAGATCGGACGCTTCCCGATATATCTATGGTCTTTCATTCCTGACTTCTTACTTGATTGAGTAAGTATCTGATTAGGCAGGTGTTACGTGCGAAGACATTGTAAAGCTCTGAACATCTGTGTCATCCTTAACTTGGACGGTCACTACGAGGTGTTTTACTGGATTTTATCAAGCCCTTGTGTCATATTTAATGCACTGACGACCAAGAGTAGCTTTGAGATACAATCAACTGACCTGCTCACCAATTACGGATCAAAGAGAAATTACGCAAGATACGTGTTCACTGTTAACGATAACACACAACAACTGCTTTCAGTAAATAAGTGCCAGTAAAGTCTGTAGGGCAACGATAATAATCAATAACATCGTCACTTCTAACTAGTATTTTCCTTCCGTTCTCTGTTCTAACTACAACATATGTGTCTACTATACAGCAGGGTCAAACGCAAACAAGCAGGCTAAAATGAATCGAAAAACTATTGGGATATCAGCTTCCTTAAGAATGAGAGATTGTAAATGGTTACAACATCCAAACTTCATTGACACCGGCTGTATCAAACTTAGCTAGGGTTTGGTGGCCAGCACACCTAGGTTCCAAAAGTGACCTATGAAGGAAAGTTGTCCGTAGCTCCAGTTCTAAACAAATATCAAGCAAAGCTCGCCTCAAAATGGTAACCAATCCATTGAGAAGCCTGGATCAGCGTTGACAGTGTTTGAGTGATCAAGTTAATATGATGAGCTAGGTGTTTTATGATCATGTTGGATGTCCTCTCTATAAACATTAATTTTCCTTAGTCTAACCACAAGTATCTGAGACATTTCACCCTACCACAGCAGACCACAACACATTAGGCTAAGACCAACAAAATCTAGTCGATTTTAGGGATGATTGAGGCCTGTATGCCAAAGAATTGATTAAGCTCCTAATATCCCGAAAATAAAGTGGTCATCGTTCATATCTTTAGAAATGATCTACCTTATCTACACAGAAATCGTCGAAGGGAAGGTGCATTATAGGTTGTTTCCAAGCCACTGGCTTCAACCATGCTTCGCTAATAGTCCAAAGCGTATCAGTGAGGTTGATCTTGTTCCTTATTTTCGTATCATGCCTTACCCACCCGAAATTGAGGACGTACGATGGCTGCGATAAGTCGTCATTCCCGCCGATGAAATCTTCATATCTGTTGTCAACGACATGTATATAGTGCTAATATTCGCTAAATGCTCCAAAAGGGCGAGTAACAATGTGTGACCTGATCTTTAGAATAAAAAGGGCAGAGTATACAAAAATCAGCAAAATTATACTCATTGAGTTCAAAGATTGTGAAAAATCTAATGGATGGGGCGTTCATCGACAAAACTGACATCTACATATACTCAGAAAAAGTAAAGAGTACACTATTATGTTCCTTAAATATAGGATAACTGGACAACCTACTGAAACCTAGAACATTTTATACACGCTAGCTAGAGCATTCGATATTTTACTTCATACAGATTCCACAATAAATGCCGAATATATTTCGAACGTTGAGGACTTGATAATATTGTTGTCTAAATCTCTGCTAACTGTATATTTCAAATAACGATGGAACCAGAAGCCGAAGAAGGTACGTCTGAATAAAAGACTGACCCATCGTAGATCATAATCAATGAGCTGGCTAGTGCTTCCTACACTGTATTGAAACGTGAGTTGTTATGAATGCCTTATCAAGAGCCTTCGAATATTGGTGTCTCCAAGGAAATTCAAAAAGTCAGTATCAACGTAGGTGACCTACTTTGCAGACGTTCAGGTCACTATAAATTATAAGTATATATTATCCATCTCTCAACTACCTGAATTCACAAGGAGCCGAAGGGTTAGAATACTACCAATAAATTCAACCCACATATTTAAATTAAAACGAGAGATAAATGAAGATACTTTGCATCAACTATTACGTCATAAAGCTTTTGAATAATTTTACTGCGCTAACCAAATGTTACTAAACCGTTGAAGTCCGTTTGTTTTACTTTCCATTAAAGTCCTCAGACAATTTTTAGCTACTAAAATGTAATAAGTGAGACGCGAAGGGGCTGTAGAAGGTATCATTCAAAATGTTCGTCAACAGAATTGTTTAGACTCTATTACCCTGCGGGTCGGGCGAACTTACTGCACGCTAACAGTTTGTTCGCAATTATACCAGCGCTGTCAACAGTTAACATCTATCACAAACATGAATTTGGTGTCGCGCTCCCAGTAGTACTAACTCATATTCATGATAGGAAACTGGTGTTCACTCATCTCAGTCGTCCTTTCTCATTTTTCAACGACATTCTAAAGCAAATTATCATCACATACCCCTAATTACATTATTATCTATTTGGTGAGGTTCGCCATAATTTCCATACATGCATCAGGTTCTAGGTACCGCGTTTCTAGCCAATTGACAAACAATATGTTCATATTATCTATTTGCCTACATATACATAGCAGCATGCCACTTTCATTGCTCCTAAATATCGCTCGATTACAGTAATTATTTCAGATCTTCATTTCATTGCAGAGTGGAACATAAAGTTTAGAGCTGTTATCTCAGTAGTAAATTCAGGATCGTCATAATAAAGTTGGTCTCACTAATTCATCATTTGTGATGATATGTATTAGTAATTGGATATCTTAGTACGGCTTCTCAACAAACAAGGTAGAGTGCATCTCTCTCGGACGAGACAAGCCACGCCGACTCACTGGATTTGGTCATAATACCGACGACAACATATACTGACCTCAAATTTTGTAATTATCATTAATTTCAGTGAAACAGTAGATATTATTCACCGATCCATTTGTCACTTTACTGCTCGACTATCTTTATCATATGTACAAAAACGCGATTCCGTGTAAATGTTAGACCACTAAACGCTAATTGACCCTACTTAATCTATTGTGACTTGTCAGAACACTATCGTAATTGCCTACTCTGTCATGACTACGGATAGGTTATTTCCTCGAGTTGTTTCACTGTCAAACTCCTAAACAACGATCAGTTATTTGCTCCGTTTTCACCCTGTTTTAAAACGCTCATACGAATGTATTATCTTAGCTCCAAGACAGTCATGACATGAATGTATCTTAGTTTTTAAAACCTAATTAATGTACACATGTTCTCACGGCGAAATTTTCGTTCGTGTCCTCATTCATACGCTATTCATTTATTTTCATTATTGACTGGCTATAAACGACAGGTCACGCTTTATCACGTGATGCTGACACATTTGACTTTTCCGGTCCACTTCACCTTGTTTTTGCGCTTGGCATCTTTATATCTGTCTGGTCAAACAAGTGCGTTAAATAAACTCGTCCAACTTGTCTCGTATTCGGCTCGTTATTTTCGCTGTTACTCAAATACCGTTAGCCAAGGTGTAATATATGGAATTAAGTGAGTGATTTATGTTAATAGCATACTTACTCTTCCGTTCAAATTGGCTCGAGATGCGTCAACAACATCGTAAATTTGTGGGATGGAATATTTGTCCCTTATTACTAGGTTGTTCAGAATCCCATAATCAACACAAGAACATTAGTCTCCATCCTTCTTTATTGTCATACTCAGCGGAGATGCCGAGAGGCTGCTCGAATGGGAAGTCAGCGTCACCAACTCAAATTCTGTTTTGGCTGCAGCTAATCTATGAGGCTCAAACGCTCGTCGATATATCTCATTGACTATCCTTTCTTCACAAGATAACGAATTATTCAGTCTTTAACTTTGTCATCGCGGTAAGTGAGGCCTGAAATTTCTAGATATTCTCGGGCGACAGAGGTAAAAATCATTATTTTTCGGGGCGTTTATACTGACGCTGTGGACATTGTAGTTGGAACAAATCCATCAAACCTGTAGCTATGAACGAGAACTAATGAGCTTTCTTCTGTTAAGTGCGGCTAGCAAATTGTATGTACTCGAAAAGTCTACATTCAATATTGAGTATCGAATATCCGCTAATATTGACATCCAGCCTAGTGAACGTCTGATTCCCAGGTTTAAGACAAGTAGTTGCTCTCCGAACGTCTTCGTTTTGTTTTTGCTTGTGACACTCTGTAAAGTCTCACTACTCCTAGTCGCTGAGCGAATGCCACAGAAATTACGCTTACTTTTTCTACTATATATGCAAGGAAATTGGAATCTGAAGTCTTACCCAGTAAGTAGGAGAAGTGACTGAAAGATCAAACAGTACTAGCTGCTGCCACTAATGTCTGGTCCCACCATATTTTGATGTCGAAAAGGTTTTTAAAAAGTTTGCTAGTTACTAAACATTCTTCGTTTTGAATTAACATGTTGTTGTTTACTTGTATGGTACCATTGTTATTTAGGAGTGTAATTGATCAGTATCTAGTTGGCATATGTGCATCCTATGTGGACTGCCTCGATATTGCCTGAAGTCACAAGCTTTATAAGCAAAGATGGATAGTGTCTAGCATAAGAATGCAGGACGCTCATCTCGTCCCATTTGGGACTCGTCAGCTGGATGTCTCTGCATCTCAGACTCCATGTTCACTCGGGGGCTCGAACCCAGTACCGTTCGCTTCAAAAGCTATCGCGTTATCCACTTAGCTACTGAGTCCTGATAGCCACTTGCTTGTGCAATGGGGTGAAGTTTAAATTCACATGGTGTTGTTTACTTGTATCTTCCCACTGTTATTTAGGACTGCAATTGATCCTATGCTTTTTTATGTATTTACAGTGACACCATCAAATAGCTTTTGTGACACGCGATGGCTTTGAGCCCGTTTGCCCTACCGTCCACCTGCTGGATCGCTCATGGCTCCTTCTTACAGAAAGTTGATTTCAATCCTTACTTCTTTGTGATGTTAACCAAACAGTCAGTATATATTGAGAACGAAAATCTGCCACTTTTGTGACGAAGACGGAATCGCAATACTTTGCTGGAGAATATTGTCTGTCAATAAGTTATTGTACGAATGATGTATGACCCAGTGTTGCTTCCAAAATTTTATTCTTAAAATCCCTTAGAGTTTGCGCCGGATAGATTTCAGCAACCGTATGCCTCAGGGGGGTTATACAGTAACATGTATGTTGAAAAACTGTCGTAACCACGAATTAGGGACTGTATTTTTCTTTCTTTGCCACTCATCTATATTCAATATCTATTGCTTATTTACATCAATTATGAATGGATATAGTTATTTGCTTAATCAATGCACACGTAACTTTAGGTCCCAAAATAAATTCTGCCTACATCACTCACTTCTGCTTTGGTTGCCATGGTGTGCAGTCTGAAGACTAAAATAATATTGGGGCTGTTCAAGTCAGTCTTATCTCCGGACTTGTAACGTGGTATGATGTACGCGGTTTTCCAACGGTCAGGATAAGAGCCTGATTCCATAGAGAGAGTAAACAGCTTAAGGAGAAGAAGTGGAATATCTGGACCACCATATTTGTAGAGAAATGATGAAATCCCGTCTGCTCCGTGACCTTTCGAAACCTTGAGCTTATTTATAACCTTACTAATTTTCAGACATGTGAAGGAGATAGATTTAATTGAGTTACCAGTCATGCATATAACTCTAGAAACAGAGCCATTTATGGATTCTTTGCCATTCGCAAAATTACCACTGAAAAGGTCTGCTAAAGTTTTTGGGTCATATATAAAACTATTATTATGCAGAATGCATGGTATATCAACATTTTGAGTTGATTTGGCACGTTTATTGTAAAGGTGGATTAGGTTTTGCACTTTTGAGCTAGTACTTAGTGCTAATAGCTCTTCATTAATGGCTTTTAACCTATGTTTCTCTTTAATTTGGTTAAAAATCATTGTTATTTGTTTGACTGCCGTGAAGTCGTTAGATTTAAAATAACATTTCTTTAGGCGTCTTAGTTTATTACGATATTTAGCTGGTATATATAATTCGTAAGGTTTACTAATCCTGTAAGTCTTAATTGGTGCACAGGAGTCTAGACAAGAGTTAACAATCATATAGAATATGTTGATGGCATCTGTCAGACTATTACATGAGAAGAATTCATCCCAGTCTGAGAGTTTGATCAGTGAGCGCAAGAGGTCCCAGTCTGCATGCTTATAGTCTCTATAATTGCAGGTTCTTTGAATTGGTCGGTTGTAGGAGGGATAGATGGGGAGAGCACAAGCTACTATCCTATGATCACTGCTTTCAAACTCGTTGTATACTTGTACAAATAGGGGAATGATATCTCTACTAAATATTAGATCAAGTGAATTATCACCCCTTGTTGGGGTACGAACCCACTGTGACCAGCAGTACAGATTAAGGATTGATAAAAATTCATCATTGCTTGACTGACAACTACCAGTACTCCAGTTAATCCCAGGATAATTGAGATCGCTATCAGGAGCTCCATATATACAACCTAGGAGTGGACTATGATTCAGGGTATTGATTGATATCCAGATCGGTTCTGGTAAACTATTCAAGATACTGTCTTTAACTTCGTTAGTTGTTAAGGTATCCAAAGCAAATATAAGACAACCGCCTCCTCTCTTAGTTTCTCTGTCGCAGCGATAGAGTCGATAGTTCTGGATATTTA
Source organism: Schistosoma mansoni (assembly GCF_000237925.1). Taxonomy (NCBI): domain Eukaryota; kingdom Metazoa; phylum Platyhelminthes; class Trematoda; order Strigeidida; family Schistosomatidae; genus Schistosoma; species Schistosoma mansoni. The sequence goes on along the minus strand of NC_031502.1, from coordinate 5,896,737 downwards.
ATTCGGAATCGGCTACTGCTGGATAACACCACATTTCAGTGATAAGTATAAAAGAAGGCTTGGCTAGAAAGGCTAAGGTTCTCAAGACTGAAATTTTGTTCAGAAGTGAACGTGCGTTAATAAGTAATAAGTTTAAAAAGGGAGTGTGTAGTGTAAAAAAACCGAGAGCATCCTTATCGATGGTATGAGTTCTAGCTATGCCTGGACTATGGTTTAATGTGTTTGCCGGATCGCATGGGCTATAGCATGAGCGAATTGTAGTGCTAGTGGAACAAGGGATCTCTGGAGGCCGAAAAAAATCCTTATTTTGGTAAGGTTGAATAATTTGTTGTACTTGTTTTGGTGGACAATTAAGGCAGGTGCCTGTATGTTGGGGTTGCGTTGATGGTGCATAACCTAGTATACCATCTTCCCCATTGCGAGAGTGATGATAAGAGTTACATCTTGCAGGTTTATTATTTATAACATTTGGGGGAAACCATGGGGCACGTTGGTTCATTGCCGTCTGTCTAATAGTAGGCCTGCTTACATGATGGTTGTAGTGGCCGTCTCGTGTGACGTTTGAACGAAATGTGTCCTTATAACCTCCCTTACAATGAGTAGGGTTAAGCATGGTTTCAGAAATTATACTTTTGTTTGGTAAGGCAGTTGAAATATTTTTGGTATTCGGTCTAGAACCAGGTTTTTTATCTACTTTCTTCTTAATCGGTATATTCTTTTTAGTTTTAGCAGTGTTTTTATGAGCCTTCACAATAGAATCAGGTGTTTGATTGTGTGCTTCCGATATTACACTGGAAAGAATGACATTAGTGTCTCCATCAGATATGTCCTGGTTATCTAGGAACACTAGGGGTATGAGAGGCAAACTAGCACACTGCATTGGTATATCAGTACACTGACTAACATGAGGTAGATTAGCTGCAACAGTGGGTTCAGCTGCTGGCGCGATCACATTTGTTGTGACCTCAACAATGTTATTTTCGTTCATGGTACGCTTTTGCGTTAGTCTTTGAATGGTGGTTTTGTCTGAAACTATACGAGCGTCTTTAAACTTCGTAATATAGGCTTATTAACCAGAGTGATTAGGTGTTAAATTGTTTTCACCATATTATTTTTATCATTATTATCCTTGTCTACTCTTACTCTCCCCCTCCATTCTCATTCTAGTTGACTTTTTATTTTTATATATAAATGTTCTTAACAAGTATATTGGGTGTGATCAGATTGTTCGAAATGTATTGCGCTAATATCTCATCACATAGTTCTGATAATCTTCGTCTTCTTCTATTTACATTATCGAAACAATCTTATAGTAAGGAATACTACTTCTGAAATTAGAACGTTATTCTGTATTCATATAAGAGGTACATAAATGACACACAATACGATGAGAAATCGAACAGAATTACATACCATGTGCTTGCGCAACACTCTCCTCATGTGTATTTATGGGAGGTCAGAGAAAAGCAACAACACACCTGAATCAAGTATGCTTAAGCAAAGTGTGGAAAACCTATCTACAAAGCAGTTATCGTTTGTGTGTGCATCTACGAAACTCGTAAATTTGACGTTACCTAATTTTAATTGTTTTCCTTTAGGCTGTACACAACTGGTTAGAGTGAATACAGCCACACACAGTGTGGCGTGTACTACAGATTCAAGCAGCGAGTCCTTGTTTCAAATATGAGGCGGATATGCTGGAAGGAGATTGAACTACCACAGTGTTACAAGCTGCAATGAATAATAAATGTCAATACACCTCCTAACCTTATTACTGATGATTGGAAGACAGAGTCAGATAATCACAGTGAAGGAGGCCAAGAGCGAATAGAACGAAACCAAACTGATCGGAGAAGTCAAGTGTGCCAACTCAACCTCATCAAGCGTTACTCTATCCAACGGAATATAGATTATGTTTTATCTCAACGGAGTACGAGATTGTCTATTTAACATATTTGTACTATATATTGCATATATCGTTTCAATTGGAAGTGCTAGGTGAAAGTGATTGTAGCTGTAAATAATTCCCCAAAATCAATAGCTCATTAAGTGTTCGACATTGGATGCTGACCACGTTGTTTAATTGGACTTGTTTAACTGAAGGCTTTCGGTCATGCATCCGCACCAGATCACGTTTCAACTCGGCGTGGGACACTGCTCCTACGTTCATTAGCCAGCTTATAGTAAAGGTTCCTCGATATATTGGTGACGTATCAAATATATCTTTCCTACCTCTTCTCGTCTGACTTCTGATTTCCTCTGGCCGGGAACGAACGATTATAGAAGATACTACTGGTTGCTAGTTGTAAAACTAGAATATCCGTTGTATTTCAGTGGTGAGCCTAACGTGATCTGGTACACCAAGCCAATATACTGTGAGTCTGTTCCATTTTGGAATATTATTATTCATTGTTATTCTTTATTTGAATTTTATACATTGTGATATACTGTTTTCTCGTGAATTTTTTTTCCCGGATAGATTTTAATTAGACGTTTTTCGTTATCTATATTACTATGACGAAACACTCACCCAAGGTTTTTAAGTTAAAGTCTATTCCCCCTATTTCGATTCATTTAACGCCATTTTGGCCCGACAATATGGAGTCCTGGTTCTGCTACGCAGAAGCTGATTTTTGCATGCACGGAATCACGGACTCGCGCACACGATTTCTCGCGGTAGTTAAGGCGTTATCACGCGAGTTTAACAGGTACGTAATACCTAGTATGTTTACTAGTGATGTTCCCGAACCTTACGAAACTCTCAAATGTTCGATTCTCAAACGTGGAGACCTAACCGACCGACAACGGTTAGACCAACTCCTCCATAACATCGACTTGCAACATGGTTCTGCGACAGACATGTTGCTAAGAATGAGAGAGGTTATCGGCCAACGAACTTTCGATGATGGCCTATTCAGACAACTTTTCTTGTCTAAACTTCCTCATCAGGTGCAGGCAGTGCTCGTCTCATTTCAAAACAACGCCATAGATGAGCTGGCTGCATCTGCCGACCGAGTCTTAGAAATCACTGAATCTTCTAAGGCCGAGGTCTTTTCCGTCATAGAAAAACCTCAAACGACCCCGAATGACATTACCGAACTATGTCATACACTGACACGCTATCTTCGATTTCGTAATGACCGTAGTCGGTCAAAATCCTCACGTAGGAGCGTTTCACGTAGGAGATCTGTCTCTCGTGGTCAAGAGACAGACAACCCCGACTGGTGCTGGTATCACAACCAGTACGGTAAATCCTCTAGAAAATGCAGGAAGCCCTGCAATTACCCGAAGTCTAAGGCGACTGACACGAAAAACAGTTCCGGAAACTTCCCAGCCGGCACGCGTTAACGGCAACCGTAGCCGGCGAACACAGCCGTCTGTTATACGTCACGGATGTGACTACGAAAGTTCGCTACCTCGTCGACACCTGAGCAGAAGTTAGCGTTCTTCCAGAAAATCCCAACGACAGACTTCGCGAGTCTGTTTTAAGTTTACAGGCGGCAAACGGAAAGCCGATTACTACGTATGGTAAAAGGTACGTCTACCTTAACGTGGGTTTACGCAAACCCATTCACTGGATTTTCGTGGTTGCAGATGTCTCTATGCCAATCATTGGTATAGACCTGTTACAATACCACAATCTACTCATCGACACACGCTCAAGAAGGTTAATAGACGGAAACACTAAGTTATCTGTTCGCGTAACTCCTTGTTCTGGTTGCAGGTTATCCCCAGTCACGATTAAGCACACCATAGACCCCTTGTACCAATCAGTACTCGACAAATACCCCGGGATATACCAATCGCAATCGAAATTGCCTTGTGTAACCAGCAATGTTACACATCACATCTCGACTACAGGACCACCTGTATTCTCGAAAGCCCGTCGACTCGCTCCCGAAAAACTTAGGTTAGCCAAAAACGAATTCGACCACATGATAGACTTAGGGATAATTCGACCATCGCATAGTCCATGGTCATCCCCATTGCACATGGTCCCTAAAAAGGACAGCAATGATTGGCGGCCAACTGGTGATTATCGGCGTCTGAATGCTAAAACCATTCCCGATCGTTACCCGCTGCCTCATATTCACGATTTGACAGCTACCTTGAAAGGTACAACTGTCTTTTCAAAAATCGACTTGGTTAAGGCTTATAACCAAATACCGATGGCACCTGACGACATTCCTAAAACCGCTATCATCACTCCTTTCGGTCTTTACGAATTCTTGCGAATGCCTTTTGGTTTAAGAAATGAGGCTCAAACCTTCCAAAGGTTTATAGACGACGTCTTTCGAGGTCTAAACTTCGTACATGCGTATGTTGATGACTGTCTAATAGCAAGTCCGGACAGAGAATCACATCTCCAACATCTGGACATTGTTTTCGATCGACTCCAAAGGCATGGCATTACTGTAAACATTCAGAAATGCCAAATAGGAGCCAACTCCTTAGACTTCTTAGGACACACCATTGATGCCCAAGGCATCCGACCCCTTAGAAGCAAAGTGGCGGCCGTTCTGGATTACCCAGAACCGACCACGATCAAGCAGTTACGAACTTTCAACGGACCTGTAAGTTTCTGCAGACGGTTCATACCCAAATGCGCATCCCTTATGAAACCGTTAACCGATCAGCTTCGTGGAAATGCAAAATCAATTAGTTTAGACGACACAGCCCGTAAAGCATTCTCCACAGTTAAGGAACACATCGCTAAGGCAATCCTGCTTGCTCATCAGGACACTCAAGCGCCCATTAGTATCGCCGTAGACGCATCCGACTCAGCAATCGGAGGAGTCCTACAACAATGGGTTAACAACTCGTGGCAATTTTTAGGATTTTTCTCCAGACGGTTGTTAGACGCGGAATCTAGGTACAGCACGTTCGGTAGGGAACTCCTAGCTATGTATTGTGCTGTACGGCATTTCCAACATTCCATCGAAGGAAGAGAATTCACGCTCTATACCGATCACAAACATCTTACCTTCTCTTTAAGTTCATCTTCAGACAAGTACTCACCGCGAGAGTCTCGACAACTCGACTACATTTCGCAGTTTACTTCAGATATACAACACATTTCTGGAGCAAACAATGTAGCCGCAGACGCCTTGTCTCGAATAAGTTCCTTGAACAGTTTCCAAGGAATCGACCTTCTTAAACTCGCTCAGCTTCAAAAAGAAGACATTGATCTTCAGCATGAGTTATCCTCGACAACTCTTAAACTACGTATTAAGCGGATGGGAACAGGTAATGAAACCTTACTCTGTGACACATCTACAGGTAGGGATCGTCCAATAGTACCAAAACATTATCGACGCAACGTCTTCAATACGTTGCACAATCTTTCTCACCCAGGTGCTCGTGCAACAGTCAAACTTATAGCCGAACGGTTTTGATGGCCTGGCATGAATAAAGACGTGAGGGAGTGGGCACGCTCCTGTGTAAGCTGCCAGAAACCCAAGGTGATTGGACACAACAAATGTCCCTTAGGCTCTTTCAAAACCCCTGACGCTCGTTTCGACCATGTTCACCTAGATTTGGTAGGACCGTTACCCGATTCAAACGGATACTCATATTTCTTAACGTGCGTAGTCCGTTTCTCTCGATGGCTAGAAGCAGTAACTATTAAGGACATTACTGCTGAAACTGTGGCTCGCGCTTTCGTCGAACGATGGGTGGCAAATTTAGGCTGCCCTTCAACCATCACTACAGACCGCGGACGACAGTTCGACTCTGGACTTTTCCGTTTTCTGACCTCAATATTAAGAATCACGCGCTTCCGAACGACCGTCTACCACCCACAAGCAAACGGGTTGGTAGAACGTTTTCACCGACAACTTAAGGCCTCACTATCAGCTACAAATGTTTCACGGTGGACAGACGCTCTTCCACTCGTCTTGCTAGGTATCCGCAATGCAGTGAAAGCTGACATTGGATACACGACATCTCAACTCGTTTATGGAACGACACTCCGACTCCCAGGAGAATTCGTGGATCCTTCGTCTTCTTCCTTGAACATGGATCTGAACTCTTACACGAGCAGGCCCACAAACGCAATGCGTTCAGTTAAACCTGCTCAAACTCGACCTCAATCAACTGATGTTTTCGTTCAACCCGAATTACGACATAGTACACACGTCTTCATTCGTCGAGACTCACATCGACGACCTCTCGAATCAGCATACGAAGGACCCTTCAAAGTTCTTCAACGCGAACCTAAGTACTATGTAGTCGATAAGAACGGTACGAACGATATCATCAGTATCGATCGACTCAAAGCAGCGTACTTAGAAGGAAACCATAGCTACGTCGATTTTCCTTCGGTACAAGCAAACGACATAGCTACTACACTCGTAGTACCCTACACGACAACCAACACACAACTTGATACTTCGCCAACGTCGATAGATAAACCTAAAACAACGCGTTCTGGAAGAAGAGTAAGATTTCCAGAACATCTTAACGAATATTGCACATAGGACACAGGCATTATCTTGAATTACCCTTTCATTGCTTATTATAAAAAAATTTTTTAATATGCTCATTTATTATTTATATAGAAAAAACATTTTTATTTTTTTTGGGCGTATCTATATTTTTTTATATAAAAAAACCAAAAAAAACCTTCTTTTCCCGATCGCTTTCACGCTGTTTGCAAGTGTATTAGTTTATTTTTTTTCCGCTCATCTTGTGTCCTTACGCAAGTACGAGTGTATTTTCGACATGCACTCACACGTTTTATTTTTCCTCTTTTCCAGGACGGCTGGAAAAGAACGACGAAGTTTCCCAAGGAACTGAAATTTTCATTGTATTTCATTTCTTTATTGTTATGTTGTACCTGATGGTCCCTTAGTTTAAGGAAAGACGACCAGACGCTGCTAAACGAAGCAAGCTATCAGAAGAGTGTTTACCAACGACAGACTCGTTGGGTTTAAACTTCTGGCTGGTCACGTCTTAGGGGCATCACTACCTCACTAGGGGGAGAGTGATCTGTAGCTGTAAATAATTCCCCAAAATCAATAGCTCATTAAGTGTTCGACATTGGATGCTGACCACGTTGTTTAATTGGACTTGTTTAACTGAAGGCTTTCGGTCATGCATCCGCACCAGATCACGTTTCAACTCGGCGTGGGACACTGCTCCTACGTTCATTAGCCAGCTTATAGTAAAGGTTCCTCGATATATTGGTGACGTATCAAATATATCTTTCCTACCTCTTCTCGTCTGACTTCTGATTTCCTCTGGCCGGGAACGAACGATTATAGAAGATACTACTGGTTGCTAGTTGTAAAACTAGAATATCCGTTGTATCCTCATGATCTAGGTCAGGTGTACTATTCAATGAGGAATCACACAGTATCTCAGAAAGTTCTGGAAAAGTTTGTTATTGAAAATATTACATCTCGGATGAAGACGCTGAAGGGTGACATAGATTACAATTCTCTTCATAATAATGAAGGATGAAAAATGAGTTTCCCATAGACTATGGTCAATGTGAGGGATATAAGCTTACACGCGGTGTTCACAAAAACTAATAGAAATAGTCAGTGAGATCTACCAAGAATCTCCACAAAAAAGCAGAATATTCGAAAATATCTTCCCCTGTGATGATGTTCAGGTTGATTTTTCCTGCCTAGAACAAAAGTCGAAGCATTATTCATCTTGAAGAATGCGGTGTCAACAGGAGCTACACTAATTCCACAACCTTAATCATATGATCTAAAAGAAGTACATTACAGCAGGAAGTATTCTACCTGTGATTTCAGTTTAAACATTCCCTATAATAAATTTACATAAATGAAACAGGATAGTCAATACTAGATTTGGAATTTTCGGGAAGGCTGAAAGTGTAAACGTCATTATTAGCTTCCAAAGAAGAAGAATATGATGATGTACTTAAAAAAATTCATAGCTGCGTGTGATGATAAGTGCTACCGGTCAGATTGTTTGCCAATATTATGAATAGTGGAGATTTGGAATAAAGCACAAAAACACCAAGAGGAGTCTCGCATAGCAAATTAACTGGAATTACACGTCTGACAATTGTTTGTCGCATTATTTTTATCATCCATCATATTTACAGACTGAACATTAGTAATTTTGATGGCGTTTTCTTCCCTGAGCTGGATGGTTTAGTCGTGGAGCTTTCACCGTCCTTCTGAACGACATCATCAGCACAAACTTCGGGTAGAAGCAATATTTTGTTATAGATTTCGTGCTTTCTCGTTTCTCAACAATTAAGATGAGAAATGTTTGTTTTTTAATTGTACGTCATGAGATCACTTGATTTAAATGATCGTAAAACATGATCATTTCATGGTGAAATGTTGTTAGAAATGTCCTTGAAATTTTGTCTAGTTTGGCAATAATGACAGCGTAAACTTCGAATTTCAGTGGTTCTAGATATATGGTGAAGGGGATAAGCGTAAATTTCCAGCTTATTTATTTACTCTTCTTACCCCTCGTAGAGTATAGACTGTCGATCTGAGATGTCCAACCAACTCTGTCATTAGCTCTTCTTTCCAGTTGTTCTCAAGAGCCATTTATCCTTTTGGTATCT